>NC_071256.1:5360729-5660729 GCF_023375685.1 Ictalurus furcatus
ATTGAAAGTCAGAGTTTGTAGAGCAGAAATGCTCCTCAATCAGGTTGAATAATCTGAGAAAAGCTGGCATTTATTTCAGGGTTTATTTCAACAAACTTTGTTTACCTGCAATTTTGTTTTTCTTCATGTGTCTGTTCCTGAATGCCTCGTGGTCTGTCTCATCTGCTTCTTATTCCTCACTGCTTATTCAGGAAAGGCTCACTGAGGTTCCTGAAGTGTATGAAGTCAGATCACATCGTAATCAAAGTAATATCACTCTGATTAAGATGTTTTTTGAATCCATTCCCAGTATACCACTGGCTATCTATCAATATGAGAACTACTCTCAAGGATACAACAATAAAACATTCAATAAGAGATGTTGGTTATTAAGTCGTAGTGTTATTATTATTCCTGTTGAAACAATTAGCACTTTTTGACTATATAGTATACAAGAGAAATTATAATCTGGTATCACTCAGATGAGGATGGGTTCCCTTTTGAGTCTGGTTCCTCTCAAGGTTTCTTCCTCATGAAGTCTCAGGGAGTTTTTCCTTGACACCTTCACCTCTGGCTTGCTCATTAGGGATACATTTATGAATTTAAAATGTATATTATGAATTTATATATTTCTGTAAAGCTACAATAGCCATTGCTTTCAAATGATTTTTTTATTTATTTTTTTAAAAAAGATTTTTGGTTATGTAATTATTTTGTTTTGCTTCATTTTTTCTTACACTACATTGTACGAATTTATTAGATGTTCATCTTTATTTATTTAGTTTTGTCATTTTTTACTCCATTTATTTGGCTTGATACTGTATTATGATTTTTTATATATTTGGTATACATTATTAGGAAGTATAACAACATTATTAGTCTAGTCCTGTTTTTCAATTGTTGTTTTCTTTAACTGTACATCTCATGTTTATTTGTTTCATGTTTACATGTTTATTTTATTCATATTTTTATCCTTCTATCCTTCCTGTGATGTATGCGGTTGATATTTTTTCTACGTAAAGATTTTTTTGTAGATGTAAATTTTTTTTCTATGTAAAGATGATTCATGTGGATTTGAAACATTTAAAGGACCCTTTATATATTATCATATTATTGTATATTTATTCTACAATGTCAGCCTGCCTTTTTTTTTACATTGTGGATGAGTCACTGGCTGACTGAAAAATGAGCAGACAGCAGGATTAAAGCATTTTTTTTGTTCAACTCCCAGTGATAGCAAAGATGCATTAAAGCTGTCCATCTTTCAGACAGTCTGAAAGTTTTTCATTGTTTAAGCCTCTCAGCAGTTACAGTGCCCTCCACTAATATTGGCACCCTTGGTAATTATGAGCAAGCAAGGCTGTGAAAAATTGTCTTTATTGTTTAAGCTTTTGATCTTTTGTTTTTTTAAAAAAAAAAAAATCACAAAAATACTCTGCTTTCATGGATATCAGACAATTGCAAACACAACACAGCTTTATCAAATAAATACAGGTGTGCAACAATTATTGGCACCCATATGAATTCATATGAGAAAAATATATTTGAAGTATATTCCCATTGATATTTTTTTAGTACACCTGGATGACTAGGAACAGGAAATTGTTCAACCATGACTTTCTGTTTCACAGGGGTATAAATATGAGGTAACACATAGGCTAAATTCCCTTAGTCATTTATAACAATGGGTAAGACTAAGGAATATAGCTTTGATGTGTGGCAAAAGGTTGTTGAGCTTCACAAAATGGGAAGTGGATAAAAGAAAATAGCACAAGCATTGAAAATGCCCATTTCCACCATCAGGGCAATAATTAAGAAGATCCAGTCAACTGGAAATGTTATGAATGAACCTGGAATTGGACGCGTGTCTATATCGTCTCAACACACTGTGAAGAGGACGGTTCGAGTGGCCAAAAAATCTCCAAGGATCACAGCTGGAGAATTGCAGAAGTTAGTTGCGTCTTGGGGTCAGAAAGTCGTCAAAACTACAATCAGAAGTCTCCTACATCACCACAAGTTGTTTGGAAGGGTTTCAAGAAAAAAGCCTCTACTCTCATACAAAAACAAACTCAAGCGTCTTCAATTTGCCAGACACTACTGGACCTTCAAATGGGATCGGGTTCGATGGTCAGATGAAACCAAAATAGAGCTTTTTGGCATTAAACACCAGAGGAGACACACACAATGAGATGTGGAAAAGTACCTCATGCCCACGGTTAAATACCCATGCCCACGGTGGATCTTTAATGTTTTGGGGCTGTTTTTCTGCCAGAGGACCTGGACATTTTGTTAAGATACATGGCATCATGGACTCAAATATCAACAGATATTAAAAACCTGACTGCCTCTGCCAAAAGGCTTAAAATGGGCCGTGGTTGGATCTTCCAGCAGGACAATGATCCAAAACATACATCAAAATCAACACAAAAATGGTTTACTGACCACAAAGTAAAGGTCCTGCCATGGCCATCCCAGTCCCCTGACCTGAACCCATAGAAAACCTGTGGGGTGAACTGAAGAGGAGAGTCCACCAGTGTGGACCTTGAATTGCGAAGGATCTGGAGAGATTCTGTATGGAGGAACGGTCTCAGATCCCTTGCCATGTATTCTCCAACCTCATCAGGCATTATAGGAGAAGACTCAGAGCTGTTATCTTGGCAAAGAGAGGTGGCACAAAGTATTGTATAAAAAGGTGCCAATAATTGCTGCACACCTATATTTAACAAAGATATATTTTTTGATAAGCCTGTGTTTTATTTGCAACTGTTTGATATCCATTAGTGCAGAGTATTTTTGTGAATTTTCAGTAAACAAAAGATCAAAATGATAAACAATAAAGATTCTTTGCTCATATTTAACAAGGGTGTAAATATTAGTGGAGGGCTCTGTATGAACCAGTCTTACTGCATGCCTCGTCAGTTTTGTGTAAATGCTGGCTGCGGCTTCTCTCGTATTTCACTTCTGTTTCACTTTGATGAATTGTCGTGTGTTTATGAGCAGTATGCAGTGATGCGTGTGTGAGGGAATGGTGTGTGTTGTGTTTTTTGTGCAGACGCAGTGGGCCATACTGATGCGTGGTGCTAAATCACAAAGCAGGCTTCTATGGGGATTAGGTGCAGAATAAGGATAGGATTAGGCCTTTTGATTTATATGGTTATAAAGCTGCCGCCTCTCTATTGTATTTAGGATACGGTATGCGGATCGGCAAGACTGGAAGTTGTGTCATTTGTTTTTGAGGCTGGAGGGCACGTGTTGACCTTGTAAAACATTCCACACACAAATTGGTGTAGGAATACAATTATCAATACGTAAAGTGCACCTACTATGGTTTTTCAAATTTTACCTTTCATGTAGTGTGCTAAAGAGCTGTTTGTGAATGTAAAAAAGTTTCAAAAATCAAAGCCCACGACAAAACGGGGAGTTATTGACTCCCAAAAGAAGGAATCGATTCTGAACAGCTGAAACGAGTCATTAGTCATTCCAGACTTACTTCCTGTACTAACCTACGTAGGTTTGTAACAAAAGACAGAGCTGAAACTCATTATGGTAGACCAATCACAACAGACTGGGACATCTGACCAATCAGAGCAGAGTATGCTCTCTGAACGGAGGCGTTTAGAATGAATCCTTTAGAACGATTCATTGAACGAGTCATTTGTGGCACTGGGGGAAACAAAGGTAACGCTGCAATTTAAATTATGAGCAAATTAAAGTGTTTTTTGCTCTTGGATGCATGTAAATCTATTGTATGAGACCTTTAACACAAAATTAGGCACGTTTCAAAACCATAATAGGTGCACTTTAATGAACACAATTGCTCAATACCAGGGGTGGAAGATATTTGGATAATTGTACTTCGGTACCAAGGAGGCAGGAAGTGGGGCTTCTGAGGGTAAAAGAATAAAACAGCTACTAAAATTTATAATAATAATAATAATAATAATAATAATAATGATAATAAATTACACATAACATGGTATGGTGCTTAAAATTCCAGCACCCTCAATGTAAAATATCTTCCCACGTCCCTGACTTGTACTCTTACGTACTTACTTTTCCAAAACTTCTTGAATTCTTAGACTCAAATTACGCATTACTCATTTGGAGGTTTGGAGAACTTTCTGTTTTGATTTGGCAAATCTCTGGCTTTTGGCTTCAATCCCATGTTGCTCCATGTTAAGCCCCATTTCGTGAGAAAGTAAGCAAATCAAAGCTATCACGACAGTGCATCACAGTGGGGGCCTCTACACTGCAAAACCAGCATGTGACAACTTCTCACATTTTCAGACTGAGTCACAGCAGCTGTTGACATGTTGGTTTTTCTTCAGACAGATTTTGAACGTGGCTTGTGCGCGCAAATTTTCTGCAGTCCTCTGTCCTTCTTCACTATTAAATACTTCCAATCACTAGATCTACTACGGGTTAAAACATATGTGTGTGTGTGTGTGTATATATATATATATATATATATATATATATATATATATATATATATATATATATATATATATATTAATTGGTGTCTCCTAGCTATGTAACCATAAACATTACATCCAAAATTACATTAAGAAAAATATATTTAAAAAATCTGATCCGATTCGCCTGATAATACGCCTTTGGACAAATTTCTAGGACCACTACGTTCTATGAGGGGGTCAAATTTCACACCTCCACTAACAGGTCCGTTCAGATTCTCAGCTTGTCTTCAATTTCTTCTTAATTTCATTGTACATGTGTATAGTGACAATAAAAGGCATTCAAACGCTGGGAAACAGAACTGGTCGAGGTGATTCCAGAAGTACTTTGGGATGGTGTACTTGAGAAGTGTCTTCTACATTGTGTCCCAGAAGTCTCCATACACATCATGGACATTAACACTTTTTAGCAAAATGTCTTCCAAAATTTTTCATACTTATGTATATTTTTTTCAGATAGGCTTTAAGAACGCCTTTGACGAAATAAGAAGGTATTGAAATCGTTCTCATGGCTGGATCGGGAAAGCTGTCGCGATGGACTTTAACAGGAAACACGGTGAGCGCATTACACACACGTCACTGTCACCAAACGTATTAACAAATTCAAAAAGACTGGAAGTGTTGCAGACTGAAAGAGAAGAACTGGACGTCCATGAACATCCACTGATGAAGACACAACCGACGTGGTCCTGGTAAACACAGTCCCCTGTGTATGGAGACTTTTGGGACACCCTGTATATGTGCTAAGCATGATATTATATATCAAAGTATCAAAATAATGTTATTTCTTCTTGTTACTGTTGTAAGAAAGAAAGAAAGAAAGATAACTACCAAATGATTTGTAATAATGTTTGACGTTTGATACTAATTTCAAAAAGTATTTGTAATTACTTACCTAAGATTATTATTATTTCACTAAAAGAGACGAAAGCCCTGTTAAAAAAAAAAAAAAGTGTAATTTCTGATATACACAGTATCTGGTACTGTGTGACTTTCACCTTTGAACACACACACACACACACACACACACACTTCCACTTCCAGGCTTCGTTCCAAGTCCTTCACAGCCAAATGAACGTGCCTGTTCAAGATAAACTGCTGTTTCACCACTTCTGGTGAGTGAAGATACGAGAGCGGGGCACCTGTATCAACACAGCCTAGGAGGCATTCAGTTTAACGTGACAGGAGTTCTCTTTCTAAAAATGGTCTAAGCTGAAACGTTTCGAAAATCCTGTACGCAACGAAAATGCAGTCCATCATCTAAGTCCTGAGACCATAGACAGTGTCTATAGATAGCGTCATTTGCAATGCAAACAATCCTCATTTAAATCAGTATAAGGCTACTTGGGCTTGGCCTCATCATACACATGTTTCCACAAAATCAGCAAGAACTTTTGTCCC
Organism: Ictalurus furcatus; assembly: GCF_023375685.1. Lineage (NCBI taxonomy): Eukaryota > Metazoa > Chordata > Actinopteri > Siluriformes > Ictaluridae > Ictalurus > Ictalurus furcatus. The sequence goes on from NC_071256.1 coordinate 5,366,585, forward strand.
ATTCAAGTACATGAAGATATTGAGAAAGTTGGGTAAGATTTGATGAACCTTTGCTAACACCACCTTCGTATGTGGTAAAATTGTAAGCTCGATATTCTGTAGACTGTTCAGTTAAATTATATATTAACCAGCATTTAAAGGCTTTCTATATGCCCTTGAGCTGCGTGTTGGTGCTTATTCACAGCTGCAATGAGTCGTAGTGTGTAAGATTTTACTAGTCCTATGACTCCCTCTGGAGAACTTCTACTTCAACTGCAGCAGCTTGAAGACAATGAATGAACATTTACGGCGGGGGAAATAAGTATTGAACGTTTTCAGTAAATATATTTCCAATGAGACTATTCACATGAAATTTTCACCAGATATCAGTATTAACTCAAGAAATCCGGAAATATAAAGAATTCCAAACATTAAAGTCTATAAATGAAGTTATGTGTAATAAAGTGGAATGACACAGGAAAAAAGTATTGAACACGCTAACTGAAATGGATTTAATACTTAGTGGAGAAGCCTTTGTTTGTAATGACAGCTTCAAGACGCTTCCTGTATGAAGAAATTAATGGGCCGCAGTATTCAGGTGTGATTTTTGGCCCGTTCTTCTAAACATATTGTCTTTAAATCTTGTTCAATTGGATTGAAGTCAGGTGATTGACTGGGCCATTGATTTTTTTCTCTGAAACCAATTGAGAGTTTCCTTTGCTGTATGCTTTGGATCGTTGTCCTGCTGGAATGTCCACCCACGTCTCATCTTCATCGGCCTGGTGGTTGGCAGCAGATTCTTCTCAAGAATCTCCCGTTAAAGGGCTCCATTCATCGTTCCTTCAGTTATATGAAGTCTGCCAGTACCATGTGATGAAAAACAGCCCCACACCATGATGCTTCCACCTCCAAACTTCACTGTTCGTGTAGTGTTTTTAGGGTGATGTGCAGTGCCATTTCTTCTCCAAACATGGTGTGTAGTATGACAGCCAAAAAGTACATTTTTGCTCTCGTCTGACCAGACTACACTCTCCCAGTATTTCATAGGCTTGTCCAAATGAGTTGTAGCAAACTTTAAACAAGCTTCAACATGCCTTTTCTTTAGTAATCGACTATTCAATTCACTTGAGCACCAGTGAACGTTTGCACCTTCTGTAATAGTCGTGTACGGGCCCCTCAGTCGTCCTCAGTGTGAAAAGATGGGTCTCGACATCATATAGCCGCTGTTGGAAAGGGCTCAAACATGCAGAAGATGCTGGAAAAGTAAAGAATGTGCCGGACCTGGAGGATTTTTCTGAAGAACAGTGGGCAGTTTAACTGCTCAGGACAAACAAGGGACTCATGAACAACTATCACAAAACATAAACACAGTCGTTGATCATCCAGGTAACAACACACAGTATTAATAATCAAGGGTGTGTAAATTTTTCAACTGGTTCATTTGTGTAAATTGAGTTATTATTGTGTCTTGTGGACTATATGTAAATATATGTTATGTGAAATAGATTACTCAGGGCAGGACTAAATAAAAAACAAAATGCTTTTTTTATGATCCATCTTATTATTATTATTATTATTATTATTATTATTATTATTATTATTATTATTTTTAAAATTATTATTAACATTTTGCACATTCTGCAAGGCGCGTGTAAACGTATGACCGCAACTGTAGCTAAATTATAAAGTTTCTTTCCAGTTACAAACAGCATCCAAGTAATCTGATATTGTTTATCATTTTATGCTACTATACACTGATATGCGTCCAATGCACAATATTATGGAAAAAAAATAATAATTAATGGACACTGATTCAGCTGTGTGCTAACTACTAATACTGTAATGTACCTCATGCCCAAAAGGTGGCGATAGGTAAAGGGTAGGCACTGAAAAACTTCAGAGCGCTGAGCCAAATGAAATAAAATTAATATGGAATTTAGTTACAGTGTCTCACAATATATTGGTTATAACCACTGCATTAAGAAAGCCTTTCTGTATAAATATATGACAGGTGTTTTTGATGTAATTAGAAAATTAGTGTAAATTGCTGACTTGTTCATTACATGATACATTTCTGGCTCATGCATGTGCAGTCTACAGTGCCTTGCATAAGTATTCACCCCCACCCCCTTGACCTTTTCCACATTTTGTGTAGCTACAACTTGATACTGAAATGGATTTAACTGAGATTACATGTTATAAATCTACACAAAATAACCCATACTGTTGGAGTAGGAGAGACAACATTTATATAATTAGCAAAAATATTTACAAGTAAAAAAACCCCCAAAAACCTCTTGCTGTGAAACCCCTAAATTAGTTCTCGTACGACCAGTTGCCATCAGAAGTCACATATTTGGTTAAATGGAGTACAACTGTGTGCAATTAAAGTGTCACATGACCTCAATATAACTACACCTGTTTCTGGAAGAATCCTGAGTTTGTTAGAGGACATACTTAACCAACCAGCATCTTGTAGACCAATGAGCTATCAAAATACCTTCGAGACAAAAGTTCTGAAAAAAAAAAGTCAAACTAATCATGGTTTTGTCATTTTAAATAATCCTAAACCTTGTACATCCAGAACAGCGCAATTAAATCCATAAACATAAACCTGCGACAATGTTCACACATACAGCAAAATCCCCAGTGCTGATTTAACACCCAGCGTGATGAATTTACACCCTACAGTGTTTATATAAGTCTACTGGGCACAAATAAACACTCTGGGTATTAATTCAACACTAGGGATTTTACTGTCCAGCTAACCACGCATTGTTCTTAAGATAGGCTCCTGATCCACCATGGCACTGACCAGTATAACGTGTCTACTGAAAATGAATCAAATAATGAGCCATTTAGTTAGCTAGCTAGCTATATAATAGCAGAATTAACAGCCTACTATAAGTACACTCCATGGCCAAACGTTCAGAATGTCTTTGTATTCTGTGAATACCGGTATTTCTGCTGCTAACTTATAACAAATATCATATTTAAATTCTTGTCACCACTATACACTTTACCTGGCCATGTCCATATATGGTATCAGCTAATCTTCTGAGTACTATGTTATATTTACATTCACAGCATTTTATATTATATTGTTATTCATTTGCACTACCTGTTATATCAGACACTTCCACACTAGGACTGAGTGCTGGTTGGTGCGACACTGTCACTTACTGTGCCTGTTGTCCTGTTTTAGTAGTTACTATACTGTCCTGTGTTGTTTGCACACTTGATGTAGAAATGTGTAGGTCTTATTTAGTTCTGTGAGGTCTCATGTGGTTAGTGTGTTGTTCTATGTAGCACCGTGGTCTTGGAAGAAAGCTGTTTCGCTTCACTGTGTACTGTACCAGCTGTATATGGTTGAAATGACAATAAAAGCCACTTGACTTGACATAACAATTTCCCTTCACTGGAACGACGACAATGCCCCTGTGAACAAACCGAGCTCCATAAAGACATGGTTTTCACAAATGCTCTTGTAGCTGAATGAACACAAATCCCCACAGCCACGCTCCAAAATCTAGAGGTTATTATAACAGCAAAGTGGGATTAAGTCTGGAAAACTATGTTCAAGAAGCACATATGGGTGTGACGGTCGGGTGTCCAAAAACTTTTGATCATATAGTGTATGAAATCCCACAACACTGCTCACAATACCACTGTTAACCCTCCTATTATGTTCGATGTCTGAAATACTGATTAATCTCTCTCTTACTCTTTGAAATTTCTTGACTTTCTTCATTTAGAGTCACGAACGTATATGCAAATATTTCTTCTCGGACAAGCCATAATAAAGGTTTATTTATTCTTTGAAGCCGTTCTTTGCTGTTTGTGTGTGTGTGTGTGTGTGTGTGTGTGTGTGTGTGTAAACTATGGAACACATTTTGACCCATAACATAATGGATGTAACTTTTTTCCCCCCCAACATAATAGAAGGGTTCAACAACAACAAATAAAGTCTTGTAGTGTTTGCTTTGTTTTTTTCTTCTTCTAAAGATTATTAAGTAGCCTAATAGGCTAATAATTCACATTTCATCCTAAAAACAAAACAAACAAACAAACAAACAAACAAACAAACAAAAAACAACAGAAGGACATGAGTAAAAATGAGTTTGAAAATAAAACCTCTTCCAGAGAAACCCATTAAGCGTTAATTCAACACTTTTAATTAACTAGACCTACACGCACGTGCGTCTTTTTGAAACCCCGCCTCTTAAAAACCCCGCTGTCCAATCAGAGTGCAGCTGTCCTTCATTAATTTGCGCGCGGCTCCTGTTCTTCAGCAGCTGGGCAGATCAGTGCAGTGTTCTTCTGCGCTCCGGAGGAGGAGGAGGACAGACCTCTGGAGCTTCAGTGTATATCCCACTTACCTTTTCTACACTTCTTCTTGCTGTTCATTTTTTTTTTTTTTTTTTTTTTAAGGGGGTGGAAAGATTCAGACACTGTTTCCCAAATGCCTCGTTGCTGAAACTAAACAACAACAACAACAACTTCTCAGAAATGGGTCCGGGTCGGTTGTTTATTTTGGTGCCGGTTCTGGTGTTGTTTTTAGGAGTTTTGTCAGCTACACAGGACTCTGCAGAACAAATCCCACAAGGAGCCTCGACTTTAGCCTTCGTCTTTGACGTCACAGGGTCCATGTATGATGACTTGGTGCAAGTTATTGAAGGAGCTTCGAAGATTCTGGAGACGTCCCTGAGCCGCCCCAAGCGACCGCTCTATAACTTCGCCCTTGTGCCTTTCCACGACCCGGGTAAATACCTCCTCAATCTGAACCCCCCCCCCCTCCCCCGCACACATACACTAAACTCTATTTAACTGCTTTCATACACGCTTCATTTTTACTCCAGCTGTTTTCTTCTCTCCATGAAAAAGCCTTAGAACGCAGCCTCGCGACATCAATTAGATCAATAGCAAAAGCGCGTGCGTCTTCACGCCAGAGGTGCGACAGATGTTGCGGTTTGCTGACACACCAATGTTGAATGCACACCTAAGGTGTTGGATTAACTCCTGCACGAGGCATTTCTTTTCCGCTGGACTTGAAGGAACACCAGGAGCATTGGCGTTTAAGCGACATCCAGATGTTTCTTCACTTTTCCCTTCTTTTCTTTTTTTTTTTTCTTCTTCTTCTTTCTTTCTTTCCATGATAAAGTGTATGCATTATGGAAGCACAGAGCCAGAACGGGTCATCAGGCACTCTTCTTGATGAATGGTGTTACACTTTGGTTAAGCAGGGTGAATTCGATGCTGGTAGGTGGTAAATAAACGAAGCGTGCCGGAACGAGTGACATGGCTGATGCGCAGATTCCGCAGAGGTTTGTGGAGGTGTGACGGAACGGCGATAAGGTGAAAGCAGCGAGGTCTGGGAAATCTGTCTGAAGAAGAAGAAGAAGGCTTTATTTGTCGCAGACATTACAGCACAGCTTGCTAGGAAGTTGTGGTCAGGGCGCAGGGTCAGCCAGGATACGGCAGAAAGGGTCAAGGGCCCAACAGTGGCAGCTTGGCTCTTCTGATCAGTCTCCCAGAGCCTTAACCGTTGAGCCACCACGTTCAGAATGTAATAAATAAACCGTTTGCCAGCACCACATCGGTTGTTCATTCATCAGTGGATGTTCTTGGACGTCCAGTTCTTCTCAGTCGGTCCGCAACACTTCCAGCAATTCACTGCTGATTTACACTCCCATTGGAACTACAGCATACTTCTACATAGCATGTATAGAAGCCTTTTATATGATATCTTAACTCCTACATGGATCAGTTTTAGGCTCAGCCTCTGACATGACAAGCCTCGTAAAGCCGTACGCTAAATAGATTTTCCATCCACTCGTAGGAATCGCATTCAAGATGCGCATGGTTATCCGGTTACAGTTGCAGCCCGCTATCTGCTGGAACTAAGCGAGCGAGCACAAAAGTAAAAGAGATGACCCTCAGAGAGGATGCAGGTTTTTTTTTTTTTTAAACCACTCTTCCAGATGTGCCGCATCATACCAAAAACATGTCGCATTCTTTATGCAGCCATGCCGATTGCTTGTATCGAGCCTGGAGGAGTGGCCAAAGAAAATAAATAAACCCGTTTTTGAAGAAAAGTAGGCGTGGACGTTACTTAAATAAATATTCAGGCTGATGAGGTTTATTTGTTTGGAAGTTGATGAAATGCCTCATTTCATGAGCTGATAGATTCTTTTAAGGTGCTGGAATCTCAAATGGAAAAGGATGTCAGCAGGTGTTCTACATAAAGTCCCTATACATAACGCTAAGCTATTTCTGACATTAGCGTATGTAGTCCTTATTCTGAGGTTCAGCTTTGAAGACAGTAGAAAGTTCTCTCTCTCTCTCTCTCTCTCTCTCTCTCTCTCTCTTCTCTGCCAATGTTGACGCTGTTAAACGAAGGCATGCGTCTATTCCCCGTCCCATGCCGTGATCAGGAAGTGAGACCTGTTTGTTTTGGCCGTCTTGGAATCAGTGACCTTTGCCTATTGTATTTACTCAGCAAACTGGCCCATGGCCGGAAGACGGGGGAGTGCTGTTTGGAGACTTTTGGGGGTTCTGGTGTGGATAGATGTTCCTCTGATGAACTCTTAAGGCTAAGAGTGGTGGGGGGGGGGAATCCCTGTATCAATACACAACACCGCATAATCATAAAACACACTGGAAGGATAAGCAGAACAAATAATAATCAGTTCGTGTAGGATTTCACAGATTTTTTTTTGTCATTGTTGCAGCCAAAAAAGCTTTTTGTGCTTTATTTTTTAAATTTTTTTTAAGGAAAACTTCTTGAATTGGTGAAATTGCAATTGCACAAAGTTGTTTTGCATGGTCTTTCACGGTGATGTTTGTTGGTAAATGAGTCCTTTTGGCTGAATGCGTGTTGTGGTGATGTCACATGACGCGTCTTGACCCAAATCTGTAGGAAAACCTGCGGTATTTTTGAAAATGTGCAATCTCCTTCGAATTTTGTGGCGATTTTGCGTTAATTTCTGCGATCGCAGAATCACGAAATTCTGGAGGGACTGAACAGTAGTGTGTTTGACGGCTTGGGACTAAACTAGTTGGATGTTGGGACATAACGTGTAGGGCAGTGGTCGCCAACCCTGGTCTTGGAGATCTACCTTCCTGAAGACCATAATTGTGCCATCTAGTCATTGCCTTAAGAAGGTCTTGATCAAGCAAAACAAGTGTGTTACAGTTTGGCTGGGGATGAAACCTGCAGCAAAGTAGATCTCAAGGAAGAGTGTTGGTGACCACTGGTATAGCATACACGGGTATGAGCTTTTGAATTAAAGGTGCAATAGTCGATTTTTAAACACTTCCTAATTATACAAATAACCTGCAATATATGTAAAACATGACACAAAATAACGGTTTAAACCATGACCTCAGGATAAAAGTATTCTGTGGCTGAGAAAACCCATTTGGAAAACTGACTTCCTGTAGATTCTATGGGCGGAGCTTTGTGAATATGGGCGGGATGATGCTTTTAACACCCTGAATATGGTTATTTTCCATTAACACTGTCCCAGGTGTGTTATCCCTCACATACATCAGTTTGCAATAAATGTCAAATTTATTGAAGAGCAATTCATCATAGTTTTTATCCGTTTACAGGCACATTTAATCTTAATGCGTAACCTAAGTTACTTGCGTTGGAACAGCTATAAATGTCGTTCCCTCGCCAGCAAGTTAATAAGAGCAAATAAAATGCAGTTTGTCACGATGCTGAAAAGCTGCAGACTTTACAAACTGTTACAAAGCCCTGACACTGGAGACTCCTTCCAAAAATGTAACATAATGTCTCCTCGAAGAAAACTTCACTATATCAGCATGTGCATGTTTGTGTGGAGCGACCACCATAGAGCTCCATGAAACCATGACTTGTGGCCAATCAGACTCAATCATGTAACAGTCCTGTGGTATAAATGAAATCGAATCATTAGATAATCCCCGTATGAACAATAATTTTGATCAGATCATAAGTTTTGAAGGTTTGCTTCACTTGCTGTGGATATGGGAGTCTGCTAAACGATGTAACTGTGCCAGACACGCATCTGCCTCTGTCTTGAAGAACCCATGAAAAGTAGATTAAATATCTGCATCTGATGCTGTGATCGGTAAGTAAAATCGAAGGTATTCAAGCCAAAAATGAAAGACAAGTCTGATGACCCTGGCCTGGAAGAGGAAATGGAGTACGGCCTTCAGGCATGAGGTTCTGGAAAAAACATTATTAGGTGGCCTCACTGAGTTTCACGTGTCCTGAGGGGTTTTAAAAATCTCCTGCTCACAGCATGTGGCCACAGACTTGCACTGACTGCACCTCTCTCTCTCTCTCTCTCTCTCTCTCTCTCTCTCTCTCCCCATCCCTGGCCTGTAAATGTACCTCCTGTGAAGCACATTCCCTGTTCCAGCATGTTTGCTTATGTGTACATACAAACAACTGCTGTAAAGGCTTTTCTAAGGCACAGTAAGGGGGAACAGCAGTGAGTGTCTGTGCCGTAACACGAATGCAAATGCTTGCACATTAATACACCCTTCATCTTTTTGACCTTTTCCGCAACAAAAGCAAGAAGATATCATGACCTGAAGTTGTTTGGACAGTTCAAGCCACGTGATGAGAGACAGCATTCAAATGCATTCGGTTCCATTACTGTGAGACTTTTTTTTTTTTTCTGGGTCGGAACAGTTTTCCCGAACATCCGCTTGAACAGGCGGACTCGCGTGTCACACTCTGGCCAGAGGACAAGCGGGAAATTCGTTTGTTGTGTTTTGGAAGTCCGAGATAGTACTCTTTTCCAAAGCAAAGATGCACGTCCACACGTCTTGTGGTGTCTTACTGGGCGGACGGAAGGTCCTTCCTTCTTATTATTCTTATTTTCTGTCCTCACGTCATTCTTGGAGCAAAAGGATGCCTGACATCTGATCGGCGAGTGGTTGATCATCCAGTTGCATGCCCGTGGCTTTATTTTGTCTTGAAACGTTTTGTTCACTCATGTCCTGGATCCTCGTCCCATCTTACCTACATGGCTCCGTATATATAGTTGTCTACATATTTCGACGCTCGAACCAAAGCTGCACTTAACCTTAAAAACATACAAACACATCTCCCTTGTTAAAGGTCTTCTTGACACAACTAAAGCTTGAGTGGCTCGAGTCACCTTTGAATCCCCCGCCCAAGCTAGATTACAAGGATGGTGGGTTCGACAGGCCCATAATGATGCCATTAGGCAGGAATTCCTGGAGGGCGAGGCTTTTTTGTTTTGTTTTGTTTATTGTTTCGTTTTTTCCCAATCGGAGTAGGGAGTGTGTCCAAATAGAGTATAATTCTCCTGTCTCATCTCTGTAATGACGAACAAAGAATATCATAATGGCCCCTAATTTGAGAGCAGCACATGTGCTTATGTCAGCGCCTCAGGTGTTGCACAACCGATCCTTTCCAAATAGTGTGCCGCCTTATTTGTAGCTTTACAGGCAACAAAGACTTTCTTCAGAATATCGTGCATCACCAGTGTGAGTATTCTCAGAACATTTAGCATTTCTTGTGCTGAGGTCGTTGCCACCCTGTAGTCTGAAGTAATCTGTATCTCTAATTTTAATTTTAAAGATCTTCATTATTTCTTGGCTTAACACTGGATGACTTCAGTTCATTGTTAGCTAGTGATCTTGAATTCAGAACAATAGTTTACGTCACAAGATGTAGCCCAATGTTGGTAGCGATGACTTTCATGTAGCTTGCAAGACTACAAACAATTCTTGCTTACGCTGGTGTTTTTTTTTCATGTCCGATGGGGATCCCACTCGGACAGTGGAGCCACGTTATGTCGTGGGGTGTTTTTAAATGGATGTGGATTAGTATTTAGGTTGCCACTCCAGGAGATTCATTGGATGTAACCCTGTCCACCCCATTGTGAAAGGTCTTGCTAAACACCTGCCAGGTTTCCCATCAGGAAAGCCTCCTACATCGCCTTCAAATCTACTGAAATGTCTCTTGCCAGACCAGTCTTCTGGATCTTCCAGATTAGTAAATCCTTTTTGAATGTAAAGTCCTAGTTTTCGATTTGAGTCTCGGACCATGACGACAATCACAACGACAGCAGAAAGCGTTAAGAGAGATGTCGGTGTGCATCAGCACTTTAGAGTTCGACTTGGAAAACCTTGGAAACAAGGATTGTTTCCTCTGAGAAACCATTTTTACTGGTTAAATCAACGTTTTGTTATTTTTAATATCACGTAGCTCTTAAGGAGTTTGAAACATGACCTACTTTACTGTTTACTCTGGGAAAAGCTGGAAACAGAAATAGAATGACTATTTAGTGCATTTTCATATATCATATATCATACATATATAAATATATATGAGAGAGAGCGAGCTTGAGATGACGGTGGGGGGGGATGAAGGAACATCTGTTATTATTTTAATGCTTAAAGGTGAAAGTGTTTATTATAGATTGCGGTGCTCACGTTTCCAAGACCGGCCCTTACTGGCAAAGCTTTAGAGAGACTACAGCTCTAGAAAAGATAACAATGCCCGATTGCCAAGCCATATCAAAGCAAACCGATTATTCTTATATAATATGCAAATTGTCTTTGGGCAAATGTGTGTTAAAATTGGATCCTTTATGAAACTGCTTGCTAATTTCTGATTTGTGGAGTTTCAAATTGTGGAGCAATAAGTTCCAGACCAGTTTGGAGGAATGAAAATGGAAATGAATGATATTTTGCTTGAAGCGAAAATTCCACAGAAAGCATAATCTTATTTGAGTGTTCCTGAAAAGATACGATAATTGGAAATCTGTTACTGGTTATTAATTTTCAGTCCATGTTGCCCACTAGCTTATTATTTATATCTTTACCGCCAACATCCCAAATGTTTTGGGTCAGCAGCACATATCCCTTGATTTAATTTCATTCGTTCATATCATTTTAATCGTGCCGTGTAGCACAGACTGTAATGATGCATGTCTTTAGATCATGGGTGAAGAAAAAAGAACAATTAAAGTTATTATTATTATTATTATTTTCCCTCAGTTTAAACATCATGTTTAAAGTTTGCATTTGACAGATATACAGCTTTGGTATCACTTCAGGATCTGGTGTTCTAGGAAAATAATCACCTTCAGGTTGGGTGAGGTTGGTGCGGTTTCGTCTCATCACCCCGTCGTTGATTATTGTAACAGCATACTCTTAATCGCCATTTAAAAGCCCAATCGTGATTTTTGCGATTGCAGAAATGAACGCAAACTCTGCAATATTCGGAGGAGCTTGCAATTTTTTTTAAAAATTACCACAGATTTGGGCCCAGAGGCGTCATGTGACGTCATCACGACGCGCGTTCAGCCAAAGCCGTCTTCGATTCACGTGTGTCGAACATGAGCACAACTAAAAGGTCTCATTTGCCAAGCAATATGACCAATTTTGTGCGATTGCAATTTCACCAATTCATGTAGTTTTCCACAAAAAAAAAGCACAAAAACAATTTTTTAAAAAAAAAGCTGCATCAAAATCGAGCATTTTTGGCCGGAGCTATCGCAAAACAAACTATGTGAAATCCTGTACGGACTGATTGTTTGTTCTGCTTATCCTTTACTTGAAAGTGTGTTTTGATTATGCGGTGTTGTGTATTGATACAGGGTCCCCCCCCCATCTTATGGTCATGTGGTCATGGGCCAGTTTGCTGTGTAAATACAATAGTCAAAGGTCACTGAACAAACCTAAGGTAAATCCTGTACGGACTTCCCAACAGCAAGTCCGTATCCAAGCGTAACCATTATTCATACGTGTTTTTTTTTAAAAATTATTATTATAACCGTGATTCATTTTATTATTCCATTTTCTGACGTTGTCTCTCTTTCTAAAGCGAGGTAGATGCTGCGCACCGATAAAGTGAATTTAACGACATATAAATGTTAACGAAGTAATTGGTGTTTAGGCAAAACATCAAGCAGCGATGGTGGTCGTGAAATTTTCCTCCGAGTAAGTACTTTTTTTTTTTTTCAGCCCACAATTTTATGGCCCAGTTAAAAAGATTAACGTCTAGACTGTCATTAAAGCGAAGTTTTATATAATCGTGTGTTATATTTTAATTACGTTTTATTTTATTACTAGATGGGGAAAGGCATTTGGTCTGTATTAAGGATAGCTCCTTATCTGGCAGTTGCGTTGCTGTTGCCAACCTCACACGCTTACACTTGCCTTTTCAAAACTGCGTGTGGTGAGTGACATGCGGCATGCCTTTTTATTTATTTTTTTTTTTCTCCTCTCTCTCTCTCTCTCTCGCGCTCTCTTTCTCTCTCTCCAAGCACTGTTAAACTTTACATAAGCAGATGACTGAACGGAGCACTTGAGGACTGCTCAGTGCTAGCATCAGAAAGGGAAAGAGCATCCCAGTATCTTTTTTTTTTTTTGTGAAAAAAAAAGGTTTCTGTGCATTAAATTTTCAATCGTTCTCTTTTCGACCTCTGGCTTTCTTTCATTTCTTCCACACTCTCTGTTCATCGCTCATTCTTTGTCTCCCAGCCAGGCTTCATAGCACTCAAACATTTCCTGAATGGCTGCAAAAAAGGCCAGTCAGCTCTCTCTCTCTCGTGTGTGTGTGTGTGTGTGTGTGTGTGTGTGTGTGTGTGTGTGTGTGTGTGTCTTTGGCCGACACAACTGTTGAGGTTTGACTGTGGCTTTCAGGTCAACCTTTGTTATTCAGTAAAGCTTAGCATCTACAAAGAGACGGATCAGTTGGAATTGTTTGCGTACACGTGCTTCATCATTATTGAATTATTGTATATGGTGTTCATGTGAAACATAAATGTCCTGTTTTGCTTTAGTGAATAATAATATAAAATAAAAGTATCAGTTGAATAAAACCAGGGTAGTATGGTGCGTGGACTCGGACCGGACGCTTCTCTGATGCTCGGCCAGCGTGGATCGAAAATCGTTCAAATGGAAACGATTTCGAAGTCTTAACACGCCGTGACGCTTAACGTGAAACGGCTTTTTTCGACGTCCCGTTCCAGCTTTCCATGTGATCACCGTCAAAGCGTTCCTGATCTCTCTTCATACATTCATCCTTTCAGCGTTGAGATCATGACTCATGGGTCAGTCAGAAACGGCTGTATTTTGTACGACGAAATGAAAACCATACGCACGTCTGCTTTTGCAGGTTTGGCAAACGCTAACGGCGACAAAACCCTGCATGCTGCTATGATTTATTGAGGCGTTCGTCAAATCCGAGCCAAGTAATAACGCGTATACTTGATCATCAGCTGGCCACACTTCAGATATCTTTTCATTCTTCTCCTTCTGTGATGCAATTATGATCGTGTCAGAGCAATGAAACAGGTTCGAATGTTGCTCTCGGCACTTTCGAGCCTTTCAACCGGTTGCCAAGCAGTCAGACGTGACCTCAGGGATCGCCGACACGTTTTATGGTCTCTGTCGGATACGAGTTTACGAACCGTGTGGAATCCACTCACGTGTATAAGAGGTTAGTAATCGAGTATTGTGAAGTGTAATGCTGAGATGTTTTAGTAGTTGTTGATATTTCTGAGAAAGACATGTCCATGAAATCTCTTACGCTGTCCGTATTTATCACGTCGCCCTCATACGCCGAAAGACGTAAAATATTTGGAGGAACAATCGTAGGTCCACATTTATGATTCTTTCACGCACGTCTCTTTTATAAGTGAAGCTTTTATATTGACCATTTTGAGGGTTAACTAAATCTTGTTATAACTATTAACAGACTGAAACAGAGGTGAAAATAAGCAAGCCACAAAATGATTACATTAATTTAAGTTTTAAAAGTTTAGACTTATGATGATTCAAATCCAACTGTAGAATTAAATGCTAAAAATAGATACATATCGCTTGAAAAGTTGGTCATAAGGGGGCAATCAATATTGAACAGTGGATTATCTTTTTTTTTTTTTTTTAACTGTATGTTTTTGTGTTTTCTGTTAACATCAACGAATGCTTTCATATGTTCACATCTCTACCCTTTTCTGACTTAAATATTGGCTACAGCTAATTTCATCAGGAGAACGCTGAACAACAATGGTGTGCATGGCAGGGTTGTAATGAGCGCGCCACTGAACATTTCAGCAGTCTGTAGTTTGCTAAGAAATCACGTAGACAAGCCAGAAGGTTATTGGAAAATGTTTTGTGGATAGATGAGACCAAAATAGAATTTTTGGTTTAAATGAGAAGCGTTATGTTTGGAGAAAGGAAAACACTGCATTCCAGCATAAGAACCTTATCCCATCTGTGAAACATGGTGGTGGTAGTATCATGGTCTGGGGCTGTTTTGCTGCATCTGGTCCAGGATGACTTGCAATCATTGATGGAACAATGAATTCTGAATTTAAACAGCGAATTTTAAAGGAAAACGTAAGGACATCTCCATGAACTGAATCTCAAGAGAAAGTGGGTCATGCAGCAAGACAATGACCCTAAACACACGAGTCATTCTACCAACGAACGGTTAAAGAAGAATAAAGTTAATGTTTTGGAATGGCCAAGTCAAAGTCCTGACCTTAATCCAATAGAAATGTTGTGGAAGAACCTGAAGCGAGCAGTTCATGTGAGGAAACCCACCAACCTCCCAGAGTTGAAGCTGTTCTGTACTGAGGAACAGGCTAAAATTCCTCCAAGCTGATGTGCAGGACTGATCAACAGTTACTGCAAACGTTTATCTGCAGTTATTGCTGCACAAGGGGGTCACACCACATACTGAAAGCAATATATACAGTATCTCACAAAAGTGAGTACACCCCTCACATTTTTGTAAATATTTGATTATAACTTTTCATGTGAAACCACTGAAGAAATGACACTTTGCTACAATGTAATGTAGTGAGTGTACAGTTTGTGTAACAGTGTACATTTGCTGTCCCCTCAAAATAACTCAACACATAGCCATTAATGTCTAAACCGCTGGCAACAAAAGTGAGTACACCCCTAAGTGAAAATGTCCAAATTGGGCCCAAAGTGTCGATATTTTGTGTGGCCACCATTATTTTCCAGCACTGCCTTAACCCTCTTGGGCATGGAGTTCACCAGAGCTTCACAGGTTGCCACTGGAGTCCTCTTCCACTCCTCCATGACGACATCACGGAGTCGGTGGATGTTAGAGACCTTGTGCTCCTCCACCTTCCATTTGAGAATGTCCCACAGATGCTCAATAGGGTTTAGTCCATCACCTTCACCCTCAGCTCCTTTAGCAAGGCAGTGGTCGTCTTGGAGGTGTGTTTGGGGTTGTTATCATGCTGGAATACTGGCCTGCGGCCAAGTCACCGAAGGGAGGGGATCATGCTCTGCTTCAGTATGTCACAGTACATGTTGGCATTCATGGTTCCCTCAATGAACTGTAGCTCCTCAGTGCCGGCAGCACTCATGCAGCCCCAGACCATGACACTCCCACCACCATGCTTGACTGTAGGCAAGACACACTTGTCTTTGTACTCCTCACCTGGTTGCCGCCAAACACACTTGTCACCATCTGAACCAAATAAGATTATCTTGGTCTCATAATCCATGTCCTTAGTCTACTTGTCTTCAGCAAACTGTATGCCAGCTTTCTTGTGCATCATCTTTAGAAGAGGCTTCCTTCTGGGACGACAGCCATGCAGACCAATTTGATGCAGTGTGCGGCGTATGGTCTGAGCACTGACAGGCTGACCCCCCACCCCTTCAACCTCTGCAGCAATACTGGCAGCACTCATACGGCTATTCATTGAGGGAACCATGAATCCCAACATGAACTGTGACATACTGAAACAGAGCATGATCAGTATGCAGTATTCCAGCATGATAACGACCCCAAACACACCTCCAAGATGCCCACTGCCTTGCTAAAGAAGCTGAGGGTGAAGGTGATAGACTGGCCAAGCATGTCTCCAGGCCTAAACCCTATTGAGCATCTGTGGGGCATCCTCAAACGGAAGGTGGAGGAGCACAAGGTCTCTAACATCCACCAGCTCCGTGATGTCGTCATGGAGGAGTGGAAGAGGACTCCAGTGGCAACCTGTGAAGCTCTGGTGAACTCCATGCCCAAGCCCAAAAGGGTTAAGGCAGTGCTGGAAAATAATGGTGGCCACACAAAATATTGACAGTTTGGGCCCAATTTGGACATTTTTACTTAGGGGTGTACTAACTTTTGTTGCCAGCGGTTTAGACATTAATGGCTGTGTGTTGAGTTATTTTGAGGGGACAGTAAATTTACACTGTTACACAAACTGTACACTCACTACTTTACATTGTAGCAAAGTGTCATTTCTTCAGTGTTGTCACATGAAAAGATATAATCAAATATTTACAAAAATGTGAGGGGTGTACTCACTTTTGTGACATACTGTATACTGTATTATAGTGTTTATTATTTTAAGTGTGTAAACCGTAACATTTATTTTCCACACAGTTAACCAAATGATTCAGTCTTAATCCAAGTGCTATGATGTACTATTTACACAACAGGACTTTATCATTGCTCACACATGTGTTCATGTTTGATGTTCAGCACGGACTGCAAAGGCTTCACGTTTGCTGCATGTCGTTACATTCCTTTGATGAGTACTCAAGGACATTGTGTTCTTATTGTCATCACATTACAGAGATGACGGGAGAACTGCCTCATCTCGCAACATCTTTTACCGATTATCCATCCCAGCACCGAGAAAACATGTGTCCTGGATGATCGCCGTGATGTTTGCCATGCAGAAGCTTCCACAGAGTCTGAGACTACTGACTTAACATAATGATTTCAAAATCCCTGCGCATTCCCTTTCCATTATTCTGTTATTATGAGCGTTTACGTAGATGTTGCACTATTAGCACATCTCGCGTGGCCGTTGTCCGACACTCTACACAGCCCCAACCCATCTAGCACTGTAACACTAGAACACAGTGAGTAGATTAAATAAGTTCACAAAATCACTTCCAGGGCTGCAAAAACAACTTCATCGGTCGTTTTATTCATGGATGGAATCTAAATCTCCACGTCGATTTATCCTAATCGACATTATTGCCATGCTATCGAATTCTCACCTCAGAAGATGTTCATTGACTTTCTAACATGTCTGACCGTAGTTCTGCTCATTCTAATGAGATGTGCTTTAAGTTGTTATATCTTGGATTTATTCTTTACTGGTAAGGTAGGATTCTGACTCTTTGTGTACGATCTACTTGTTGGATTGCGCTTTATGCCACTACGTAGCATTGTCAATTCTGTAGTGTTTGTTGGTCTGTGTTAATTAGTTCTCTAGGGTCTAATCAAGAGTAGTTTCAGTCCTCCTTAAGGTGTGAATTGTGGGCAGGGCTTACTAACTTGGGTCCTGGCATTCATGTGGATGTTACTTTGACACGTACCATCGACCTAAACATTGTTGCAGACCAAGTACACCCCTTCATGGTAACAGTGTCTAATCGCAATGGCCTCTTTCTTGACACACTGCAGAAATAGTTCAGGAACGGCTTGAGGAACATGACAAAGAGTTCAAGGTGTTGACCTGGCCTCCAAATTCCCCAGATCTCAGTCCTATCGAGCATCTGTGGGATGGTCTGGACAAACAAGTCCGATCCATGGAGGCCCCACCTCTCAACTTACATGACTCAAAGGATCTGCTGCTAACGTCTTGGTGCCAGATACCACAGCACACCTTCAGAGGTCTTGTAGAGTCCATGCCTCAACTGGTCAGAGCTGTTTTGGTGGCACAAGAGGGACCTTCATTATAATATTAGGCAGGTTGTTTCAATGTTATGCCTGATTTGGTATAAGTCATAGCAGGAACTAGCTTATCCTGTCGACATCCCATAACATTCACGGTTAAAACCAGTGACTTTTTGTTCATTGATGAATGAAATCATTGGCAAGTCGCTGTGGTATACGGGGAGTAACGTTCATGTTGCAGCCCAAGTCGAAGAAGTGCTTCCTTGGAAGTACTTCGTCATGTTGGAAGCACACACACACACAGAGGGGAAACGTGCATCCCTGTTTTTACATTTACAAGGTGCCAAGACTCGCCCCATCCAGCCATCAGTGCCATTCACACTCTCCAACTGAGCACTCCCCTTCAACCGAACGCCAAACCGGTGAATTCTTCCCGAGCTCAGGAGCTTTCACAGGTGTTAGACTTTGCTCCTTCAGCAGTTCAGAATCAGACCTGCTTTCCCATTAAATGCTCACACAGTGGCAGACAGCTGTAAAACAGCATGGGTTTCACTTAACACACACCCTCATTGTAACGAGGAACATGTATCGTGTTATTTGTTCGACAGTAGGACACATTTATCCAGCACACGTCGTGCTTTAATTGGAGCGTGGCCTGTGTGAACAAATGAATCACAGCAATCTCTGACAACAAACGCGAGCCAAAATCTGTTTGTAAAACCGTAACTGTCTCCTCTCTATGAAATCTATATATTTCTAAATACGGGATTTAAAAATTTTCCTTGCAGAAATGCTCCAGATCTATCACATTGTGAAGGGATCGCCAGTACACAACCCTATTCAAGTCATTCTACAGGTTTTTAATATTATTTAGATCTGCGCTCTGACTGGGCCATTCCTACACATTGGTCTTCTTCTTCTGAAGACATTCCAGTGTTCGCTTGGATTTCTGCCTTGAGGCGTTATTTTGCTGGAAGGTGAAAGGTTTCCTCATCTTCATCTGTCCACCAGAGGCCTGCAGGTTTTCTGCCAAGATGGACGGTATTCTGAGCGATCCATGTCGTTCTTGACTAAAGCCCCAGTCCCAGCTGAAGAGAAGCAGGCCCATAGCATGATGCAGCCATCACCATGCTTCACCATGGTCGTGGTGTGATTTGATTATTTTATTATGGATGGATTTTGTCATGAAAGCACCTTTTTACTGTTTCCTCAGATGTGTGAAAGACTTCAGCTGTAGGCTAATAATGTTTAAAAGCTGAATTGGAATAAAAACGTCAATGTACTCTATACGCCTCTATACAATACATGAGGTGGGAATTGCTTTTCATAGTCCATTAAACAATAGAACACACATAGCTGTGTGATACTTTGTGTCTGATTTACGTTCACTATCCGAATCTGCAGTCTGTGTTGGGGTCAGAGTGCACTCCTGGTGCAACAATGGTCCTTGTCCATGTTACAGATTTTGATTTATTTAACACAATTGTATCTAAGGGACATTTTGAGGCAGACGCAAGACGGGAAATGACCTCAGTAAAGTTCAGGGTTTGATATTTACCAGACGTTCAGCGAGGATGCAAGGGGGGAAAAAAGCGGGAAACGCTTTTTATTAACACAATTTCCTTTACATAATTTTTATTTTTTGTCTAAACCCTATTTGTCTGTTTTATTTCATTTGTTCTGTTATGCTTCTTTTGTCTCTGATCCACGCATACACCAGTATAGCGATAGAGAAAGTGAGGTCTGTGATTTAGCTGCCTGAGTTGTGCCCTAAGGCGCGGTGCGTCACAGAGTGTAGATGATTCAAACCAGAACCACACGAGATCTCCATTTCCACTGACACAGTGCATTGTGGGTTCGGTGGTACTTCGCTGCAGGAGGTCTACACATAGCTTTAGTTTATGATTTAGTTCAACTGAAACCCCAAAATGAATTTACTCTCTTTTTGTTTTTAGGCACAGCCCTGCTGATAAGCCTGGTTTCCTTTACATTTAGATTCTATATGACTCTCAGCAGTAGTAACTGTAGATTATAGACTTATTTATTTTTATTTTTTGAGATACAGGATGTGTATGCCCACGAAAAGAGGTGCCCTTACACTAACAGTCAGCTAGGAAGGGGGGGAAGCTGAAAGCCTTTTTTTCTCTCTTGGTCCTCTTTCTTCTGGTCCTTCACAAAGGCCCCTTGTTTGTGAGATCCACTGCAAAGTCTTGAACCAATTCAATGAACTACAGGATGGTGTGTTGTAAAGTTTTTATTTAGCAAAGTATTTGAATAGGAAATAATAAGCTCATACAGCCAACCCCACTTACACTTAAAAAAACACAAAAAAAAAAACAAGTTATAATAATTTAGATTCTCTGATTGTTACGTCATATTATTCAGTATATACTAGTCAAAAATATCACCATCCTCTAAGACTTATACAC
The DNA here is from genome assembly GCF_023375685.1 of Ictalurus furcatus. Classification (NCBI taxonomy): domain Eukaryota; kingdom Metazoa; phylum Chordata; class Actinopteri; order Siluriformes; family Ictaluridae; genus Ictalurus; species Ictalurus furcatus. The sequence continues at coordinate 5,386,649 of NC_071256.1, forward strand.
AATATGGATCGTGATATATGCATGAGTGTGCACAACAGCAATAGTCTTGCATTAAAAATATATATATATTTGATGATCCTTTTAATTTAATGTTCACAAAATAATATTTTTCATATAAAATATTCATAAGAAAATTGATATGAAAAAAAAACCCCAGAAAGATTAATATCTGGAAAAATGTTTAGAATGTTTACAAGTATCAAATCCAAAGTCCTATTTAAAATTTAAACACTCGATTAGCCGCTTCCGGTCAAGTTGTAATTATTAAATAAAATATATATGAAATAAAAAGATCACGATATCCAAGTGTATCTCAGAAAAGTGCTTTGTGACATAAATGATCACAATATTGATATTGTATCATCATCTCACCCAGCTCTTGTAAATACTATAATACATTTAGTAGCTACAGTGAACGTGATGGGGAAACTGAGGGTGCATGGGAGTTTAAAGGAGTTTAGAGTTTGATGAGGCACCGAATTATGCTAAAGGGAATATACACCGTACATAATAAAGCAAGAGACAAGAAGTATTTAGCTGCCGTCGAAGCAAGGAAGGAAGGGAATAAAGACCACAGGAAAAAGATAAAGAAACAAGGAAGGAAAAAATACATGAAGTAAAGAAGGAAGAAAATAAAGATGGAAGGAAAGAAGGAAATAAGAAAGGAAATGAAGAAAGAAGGAAACGAGCAAATCAGGAAGGATATAAGTAAATAATGAAGGAAGGAAATAAGAAAACAAAGACGACAGGAAAGAGATAAGGAAATGAGGAAGGAAGGAAAAAAAATAAATGAAATAAAGGAAGGAAATTAGGAAATAAGGAAGGAAGGAAAATGAGCAAATAAAGAAGAAAGAAAGAAAGAAAGAAAGTAAGGATGTATGGAAATAATAAAGGAAGGAATTGAGGAAACAACAAAAATAAGATGAAAACCATCTTTGGTGCATCACAATCACTAATGGCAACTGTAGCAAGCAGAATGCAAGTGACGATGTTTCAGCCAAGCAGGACCAGTTGAGTTTAACATATGGAGAGACCTCGTTATATTACACCAAGGAAACCATTAAAAGAGGTCAAGAAATGCAACTTAAGAAAGTTTTTACAAATTTTTTTGCACCATTCTGTGAAAACTCGTGTGTGTGTGTGTGTGTGTGTGTGTGTGTGTGTGTGTGTGTGTGTGTGAAAATTGCAGATCAGCAGTTTATGAAATATTAAATTCGGCTCGTCCGACACCAACCGTGCCACTGTCGGTCACTGAGATCACACGTTCCCCCGTTCTGATGTTTGATGTGAACATTAACAGAAGCTCTTGATTTGTATCTGTATGATTTAATGCGTTATACTGCTGCCACGTGATTGGCTGATCAGATGACGTGCATGAAAATTCAGGTGTTTTCAATAAAGCGAGCAGTGAGCGTATATTATGTTGTTTGCTTCTTTTCCCGAGTATCCCTGCTAGATTGTTTGTTTGTTTGTATTTGCTTTTTTGGTTTAACATGTGCAACCAATTCCTATTTCCTAATTCTTTAGAGAAGTCCGTGTATTCCCGGTAGTCGTCTCATGAGGAACGCACAAACAAGTCTAAAATTAGGCACCGGTAATTATTTGCCACTAGAACAATGCTAGAACATTCCCAGTGTTGCATGTGGTTAGTACACTTGGGTATTCCTGCAGCACAAGAATGACTCTTTTTAATATGCATGAGGGAAGCGTGGGTTCAGGACGACGAAGCACGACAATCAAGGCATGGGGGGGAAAAAAGAAAGAAAACGTGTTGTGGGATGTCAATATGATTACATCGACCGTTTCAGAATCTCTCTCGCTCAGGCAGGTGGAAGAGAGAGAGAGCGAGACAGCGTGAGAGAGAGAGAGAGAAGGCTTCTTCTCTAGCGTCAGAAGTATCTCCGTGTAATTTAAACGACTTGTGTGTTTGTGTGTTCTCTCCCATTAGCCCTCTGTTAGCACTTAACCATGCAAACGATCCATAAAGGATCATGAACTCATTTAGCATTACGTCAGATTACAAAGCAACCGGATTTGCAGTAAAAACGCTGTTTATTAGGCGGCAAAACTTAAAACCCATCACATTACTCTCGGCTCTTTCTGAGGACAAACATATGGTGTTAAAGCCGTTTTTATTTTATTTATCTCGTTCTTTAGTGCTGCGTAATTCGTTCTAATGTGTTAATGTTTCCATAATAATATAACTTGCACAGGGACTTTTGTGTTACGATGGATTATGTTTTTTTTTCTGAGAAAACATGGCAACCTGAATTTTTATGATTATAACTTCGCAAGAGAAACATGAAAAAAGAGAGGTGACTGTTTGTTTAGAGCTGCTATAATAGAAGTGATGAGAGGATCTGACTTGTTTCCGTACAACAATACGCATAACTGTCCGTTTTATCCGTAACTTATCCTACACAGGGTCGCGGGGAACTCTGAGCACGAGGCAGGGGACACCTTGGACAGGGTGCCAACCCATCGCAGGGCACAATCACACACATTCACACACTACAGACTAGTTGGAAATGCCAATCAGCCTACAGCGCATGTCTTTGGACGGGGGAGGAAACCCCCGAAGCACGAGGAGGACATGCAAACTCCACACTCCGCACACACACAGGGATTCGAACCTCCAACCCCAGAGGAGTGATGCAAACGTGCTTGCCTTTTGATGTGTTTTGTTTTTTTTTTTTTTTTTGTAATGATTCTTAACTTAAAAAGATTTGTTTCCTGAGTTACTTTAAGGCTTTAGGTCTTATTGTCTTTTGCCATTCGTTAATACTCAGGCTTTGCGACGATTGATAAATGTGCAGACTTTCGGTTCTCACAGCTGAGAGACAGACGGGTTTTTTGTTTTCCATATGGTTTCTGCTCAGTTTGTCTGAGCTGTGGCACCGCTTTCTATTCCAAGTACAGCCGGAGTCAGACAGCGCCTGGGCCAGCTAAGATAAAACTGTTTAATCAGAAGATATGGCCCATTGCTGTGTAAAGTTTTCCAGCGTGAAACAGTTGTTGGATTTCCTGGAGCCAAACGCAAGGGCTTTGATCCCATAAACTTTCCCTTTAACAGTTTGTTCACAAAGGCAAGTTTCTGTCTGTACAAATAGTACAGTAACAGAATAAAATACTGCATTTCAAGCGAACCAGTCACACAAAGACTGGGCACCTTCTCCGGCCCGGTCTCTGGCCCGGTCACCGGCCCGGTCCACCCTGACACAGGTCATTTAGAAAACGTACATTTTCAGTCGATGATGGACGAGAACATAAAACTTATGTTCCTGCGCACCCAAGAGTCTCTTTTCTTAGAACCCAAAATTGAAAGCGCTAACACGGAAAACGGCATCGCGAGAAGTTCCACCATCTTGGAATCGTGGAGATTACATGACACTTCTCAGCTTTTATCCACATCTGACCACTTTGGAAAAATGTATTCAAAAAGCTGCATTTCCGCTGGTCAAAAACGGTGTTTTGGTGTAGACGGGAGGGAGGAATGGTATACTCTGTCTCCCTCGTCTATCGTTAGCCGACCGTGGGCATTTGTGAGCTCCTGTATGCCTCAAAGGGTAGATTGGGCTTTCCTCCGAGTGTGTTACGCCGTCTTATGATGCCGCAACGAGCAGAAGGTTGGAAAGATGTGGTTGTCTGGCTTCACGTGTCTCAGAGGAATTATGGGGGATTGGCAGTTGACCAAATTGGTGTGAAAACTGCGTACGTTCTTGCACTACAAAAAAAATCCTCTGCTAGCTTTGTTGCAGGATCGGATTTTTTTGATTGGACTATTTTTGTCGGTGTTGGCCAGCCTGGGTTTTGGATTGGTGATGTCTCCATAAAAGGTATGTGTTCAGATTGACCCATGTTCGTATGGACCTCAGAGACGATACACCCCAGAACGTTATGGGGCTTAAACCTTGGAGATGGGATAAGTGATCTACCACCTGCTTCAGGTTGCTCTTATCCAAAAGATTTGAACCACTGGATTTTCGGATACTGGAAGGATCTGACGTGCATGCCATAGCTGTACGAAGCCTATGCGAGAGGCAGATGTGGTTTTGGAAATGGTTTTTACAGTTCCTTCCATGGTCTTTTCATTGGCAAGCTCATTCGTAGCTTTGATTAGACACCACTAGACTTCCTAATCTCTTTGCATTTAACAGTTGGGACGTAGTTCAAAGCCATATGGCACTTTCGAGACTCCTCCTCAAACCTATCGTTGGAACGGTGTAGTTTCTCCATTTTGTTCCTTGCAGTTATACGCGTGAGGCGCAAGTCTTTCTCCTATGCGTTGTTTCTAAAGCAGAACAGCTGCAATGATGAAGTCATCCATCTCTCCGCTCTGAAACGCCCTTGCAAAGAGCAGCTCGGAAACGTTTCACAGCTCGTTAGATCGAAGAACAAAGCGACCAGGGAGGAAAGAAAAAAAGCGACTACCGACTTTTTGGCTGCAGAAGAAGAAAGCGGGTTTTTAAGCAGAGCATGAGGTTATCCGCTAGCAACTGCAGAACCATGACCTCACGCTAATATACGTGCCGCAGACCGACGCGCATACCTGAGGTAGAAGGTCTTTCCCGTCGTGGGGGAGAACAGCTGATGAGAACAGGACATTAGAACATTGCTAACAAGACTCCTGCTGGCTTCTTGCAGCAAACAAGCGCCTATTAGCCTCAGCAGGACTGCCTTTACAGATATTCATAAAAAACCAAAACGATTCACCACAAAATGCAACACATCACTAAATCTAACACGAAATGTTAATAATTTCTTTCTTTTATTTCATTTTACACGGCTACACTGGCTATTACACCGTGGAAAGCGGCCATTACAAAGTAAATAAAATAAAAAATTACAGCATAACTAGATTGCGGAAGAAATAAAAAGCCAGAAGTCGAATGTTGTGTTTTTTTTTGGTTTTTTTTCCCCCCACTGAATGCTCCACTTGGAATCGTTAGCAGTGGAATTTATTCTTAGCCTCATGTTTTTGCCATTGTTTTTCTTGAGGAATCCTACAGGCAGTAAATGTTTCAAACTATCAAGCATCTCTCAAGCAAAGGTATCTGGAGAACATTATTTTATTTTTTTATATTAAGCACGAATATGAAATGCATGGATATTAAAATATTTGACCAGAGAATACACAAGACCAGAACTTGGATCCTTAAAACATCCACTGAGTGTTTTTAAGTGTTGGAGAACCCTCTGTTTAAGGGAGCTCATGTGATTGTAACACATTAGGTGTGGTCAAATCAATTATTTGTAGCGTTGTTATGAGGAAAGAATGCACCGGTGAGCTCAGGAACACCAAAACACCTCGAAAACCACGGACAACAAATGTGGTGACAGGATTAGTAACTAAAAGGACCAGACGTGCCGTTGGTGTCGGGTTCCACTTGTTTTCATATACGTTACGCTATGCAACAAAATGACTGTATACAGAACTCTAAGCTTCACTTAAACTACAATGAGGATCAATTAAAAAAAATATATTATTATTATTATTATTATTATTATTATTATTATATAGGGCACACGGTGGCTTAGTGGTTATCACGTTCGCCTCACACCTCCAGGGTCGGGGGTTTGATTCCCACCGGGGCCCTGTGTGTGCGGAGCTTGCATGTTCTCCCTGTGCTGCGAGGGTTTCCTCCGGGTACTCCGGTTTCCTCCCCCAGTCCAAAGACATGCATGGTAGGCTGATTGGCGTGTCTAAAGTGTCCGTAGTGTATGAATGGGTGTGTGCGTGTGTATGTGATTGTGTCCTGCGATGGATTGGCACACTGTCCAGGGTGTACCCTGCCTTGTGCCCGATGCTCCCTGGGATAGGCTCCAGGTTCCCCATGACCCTGAAATGGATAAGTGGTATAGAAGATGGATGGATTATTTTATATATATATATACTTATTTAATTTTATATCCTACGAAATCCAATGAATTTAGCCTGCGTCCTGTGTCAATCTTGTAGTACAGACACCCCTGGATGTTCTTCCCTGTCTTCGTACTTGAACACTGATTACAAATCACTTGTCTAATGTCCTTCGTGGAAAGCATGAACTGTTTCTACAGTCGATCTGCAGCCACTCAGTTTGATCGTGTTCGCCAGTCCCTCCAGGATTTCGTGATTTTTTGCGATTGCAGAAGCAAACACAAAATCAAGCAAATTCTGCAATATTCAGAGGAGCTTATTATTATTATTATTATTATTATTATTATTATTATATTTATTATTATATTTATTTATTTATTTATTTTATATCCTACGAAATCCAATGAATTTAGCCTATGTCCTGTGTCAATATTCGGATGAGCTTACAATTTTATTTATTTATTTATTTTTTTCAAAATGACCTTGGGCCAAGACGTCATCATGTTACGTCATCACAACGTGCATTGAGCCAAAGACCTCTTTGATGATCTCCTTTACCAACAATCATCACAGCAAAAGACCGTGCGAAACAATTTTATGTAATTGCAATTTCCGCAAAAAAACCTCCCAAAACGTTGTCGCAAATTTTGAAGGAAGAAAAAAAAAAAAAGCCGCAGCAAAATCGAGCGTTTTTGGACAAAAATTGTCGCTGTTCGAAATATTTGCTGCAACCCACCTGGTTTTACTGAAGCCCCAAGTACTTAATGATACTTTTGAGTATTGCAAACTTGAACAAAGCCGTTTAGAAGGGTTCTCCACAGCGGGGAAACTTGAGACCAGAGCCTCCTCTGTCAGACCAGTTCAAGCTACAGCCTTTGAGACTGGACATCCACCGTCATACTCCAGCGCAAATATTTGGCGCACGTACACGATTCAAACGTAAAATAAACTATCCTAACTAATGGTTGTGCCAGATCCGTACATGCCTGCTAACACAAACGTCTTTCCCTTCTTGTTTTTGCAGAGATTGGGCCAGTTACCATAACCACAGACCCCAGGAAGTTCCAGACTGAGCTGCAGGAGCTCTATGTACAGGTGACTTGACAATGTATTTGTGTGACACAGAATACTCTACAAGGCAAGATACAGCGTCCTGCGTTTGTTTGCGCGTAGGCCAAATGCTGGATCCCGTAAATACGAAGCGCTTGGCAGCTCCCGAAGATCAATGCTGCGTTTCCCGTTCGAGGTGCTCTTTGTTCCACCCACGAGACCGCATCCTCGACCGGTCGAGGAGTGTTTCTGGCATCCGAGTGTGTGTTCTCTGCTCGATGCAACACAATTGAGTGTATTTGCCGCAAGACTGAGGACCTTTTGGCTGACAAAACGTGTTTAGTATCACGAAACACTCGATCTCTCGATCTGCAGAGCCATATAAATCGTTCGTGTTGGCTGGCGTCTGGAGCAGATGTTTGTGCGAAGTGTCTCAAGCGCGTGTTTCCTGAGGAAGCAACCAAATGGGAGGAAAAGAACGAATGCTCAGGCTATTAAAGCGGGATTTATAGTGTAGGTGTATGTCAGGGAGTGTGTTTTTGGTGGGAAAGGCCCCTCATATTTAATTCAGTCCTACAGAGAAGATTCCTTTTTTTTTTAATTATTTTTTTCTCCAGATGTTTTGCAGGTTTAAAGCTCGTGACGACATCGCAGTAAACAAAGAGAGATAACACACACGCATAAGGATCTGTGATGTGGATTTGATTTTATTTTCTTCAGGAACAAATAAATGCCATGAATGTAAACACACGAGAGGCGTCTGGTTCATCCTTCACCCAGTGACGAGTTTGATTATCCTCTAATGATGCAAATAATTATTCCCATGTGCACAAGAGCGCTGTGTAATTATTAGTAATTCTGAGCGCTGATTGACAGGGAGGCGGAGACTGTCCAGAGATGAGCATCGGAGCCATCAAGATCGCGTTGGAAATCTCTCTGCCAGGCTCCTTCATCTACGTCTTCACAGACGCTCGCTCTAAAGATTACAGACTGACCCACGAGGTCCTGCAGCTCATCCAACAGAAACAGTCTCAGGTACAGACACGGTTCCCTCCACCACCAACACTGCACCGGGTTACAGCCGCTTCTCTAATGTGGGGGTGTGTGTGTGTGTGTGTGTGTGTGTGTGTGTGTGCAGGTGGTGTTTGTGTTGACTGGTGACTGTGATGACAGATCACATATTGGTTACAAGGTTTATGAAGAAATCGCCTCCACCAGCTCAGGACAGGTGTTCCATCTGGACAAGAAACAGGTCAATGAGGTGAGATCTCTCTCTCTCTTTCTTTCTTTCTTTCTTTCATTCATTCATTCTCTTTTTACTCTTACTTATTTTTTTCTTACTTATTTTTTCTTACTTATATTTTTTGTTACATGCACCGTCTTTCTTTCTTTAGTACAGGCTTTCTTCTGTCTTATCATCATTCTTTCTTTCATTTATTCATTCATCCATCCATTCTTTCTTTCTTTCTCTTTTGTACTGTCTAATCGTCTTTCTTTTTACTTATTTTCTTTCTTTCATACAATGTCTTATCATCTTTCTTTCTTTCATTCATTCAGCTTTTCTTTCTTTCTTTCATGCTGTCTGTCTTTTTTTCTTTCTTTCATGCTGTCTGTCTTTTTTTCTTTCTTTCTTTCTTTCATGCTGTCTGTCTTTTTTTCTTTCTTTCTTTCTTTCATACTGTCTGTCTTCTCTTTTTTCTTTTTCATACTGTCTGTTTTTTCTTTCTTTCTTTCATACTGTCTGTCTTCTTTTTCTTTCTTTCTTTCTTTCTTTCTTTCTTTCTTTCATTCATACTGTCTTTTCTTTCTTTCTTTCATACTGTCTGTCTTCTCTTTCTTTCTTTCTTTCATACTGTCTGTCTTCTCTTTTTTCTTTCTTTCATACTGTCTGTCTTTTCTTTCTTTCTTTCTTTCATACTGTCTGTCTTCTTTTTCTTTCTTTCTTTCTTTCTTTCTTTCATACTGTCTTTTCTTTCTTTCTTTCATACTGTCTTTTCTTTCTTTCTTTCATACTGTCTGTCTTCTTTTTCTTTCTTTCTTTCTTTCTTTCTTTCTTTCTTTCATACTGTCTTTTCTTTCTTTCTTTCATACTATCGGTCTTCTCTTTTTTCTTTCTTTCTTTCTTTCTTTCTTTCTCTGTCTGTCTTCACCTGCTAAGCATAAATCTTATTGAAATAAGTGAAATAGTTTTTGGAGAACGGGCGAGAGATTTCTGACTGATCTAACAGAAGACCGGCGTGAGTCCTGTGATGCAGACGTCTTCCCCTCAGCTGTAATGCAGAGTGAAACTAGTACATGCATGTTCATACAGACTTTTATAGCCAGATCATTCGTGTGCTCGCGCTGCTGCTTTAAGGTTTGCACCATGAGGTCTGGTGAGGTGACGTACCTCAGGCTGGTAGCAAATAAGAGTTTCTACTCCCTGCAGCTCTAGTGCTCACGAAAATAAACTCGACATGACACTCAAACAACGCGAAATCAACCCGGTGTGGTCTTCTGGTGTAGCCCACCCCCCTCAAGGGCCAACATGTTGTTCTGAGATGCTTTTCAGCTCACCGCAGTTGTACCGAGTGGTTCTGTGAGTTACTGTAGACTTCCTGTCAGCTCGAACCAGTCTGATTATTCTCTTCTGAACGTTCTCATCAGCAAGTCGCTTCCGAACTGCCGCTCACTGAATGTTTTTCACTCCATCTCTGGAGACTGTCTTGCATGAAAATCCCCGGAGCACCAGAGTTTTACTGTCGAAACCCAAATTAGACAAAATCACCACTGCTGCTAACAACAACACGCTAGTATACAGCTGTTCCGTGTGCTTCGTTTTCGATCAGTGGTATTCCAAACACTTCCAGATTTGTGCAGTGGATGTGTTTTAAATCTGTTTGTGTGTAACTCTTGTAATGTGGCTCTGGTAAAACTCTAAGCGCTTGTCAAGACTCAATGTTCAGACCAGATGTGCACCCCGTTGTTGTTTTCTAAAACCCCCACAAACATCATGCAAATTTGTGATCCTGTCTTAACCTGCTGTAAGGTTGAAGTGTTTATCTATTCTTCCAAACAAGCAGCCAACATTTCCCTCCATGTGTGTTTGTAATTGTGTGTCTTTTGTCTGGGAAGGTACTGAAATGGGTGGAGGAGGCAGTGCAGTCCTCTAAAGTCCACCTGCTGTCCACAGACCACTACACTCCCGTCAGCAACACCTGGAGGATCCCGTTTGACCCCAGCCTGAAGGAGGTCACAGTCGCCCTGAGTGGTCCAGCCCCAAACATCGAGATACGCAACCCTCACGGTAGGTACAGGGTAGGGACAATATCCTCGTTTGGTATTAACGAGACACCTTTGTCCATTTTTGTGTTTCGGATGTGCGAGTTAACATCACGTCATCGCATCTGCTTCTATTGCGTATTCCTGTTCTAGTGCAGATTCATTCTGCTTTCCGTGTTTGCGTGAGGTGAATCGTTTTTCCTCTGAGTGGAATTGACTTTGACTCTCTTTTTGGGATCGACTCCTTCGATGTGAACCGAAAGCATCATGGCGACTTGATGACTTGGGACACACAGATATTATAGCCTGTTTACTTAGAAAATGAAACAATGTAGCATTTATCAATGCTACTGGATCAGAATAACCTAAGCCAGCTAATCGATAATGAAGTTCATCTGCAGATATTTTTATTATCGGATTTTATTTATTTTGTTGGTTGGTTGTTGCAGCCTTAAGGTACATTCACGCATACAGTGATTTATCGCTGCAAGTCGCCAGTCACTGTACAGTCACCAGTAGGCGTTCCTACTACTTGTTGCCATAGTAACATTTATCAGTGGGTGGCATTCCACTTTTGGCAACAAACTAGCATAGCGTGGCGGATCACTGATCACGTACGCGCTACTGTCTTCACTCCCATTGGTAGTCGCTGCACCAAGTCGCTCCAAATTTGCATAAAGTGAAACTTTTCTCAGCTTTGTTACGTCACTCGACACACCCACATCCAGTCAGCAAAGGTCGTTCTCGTTGTCACTCGTGTTGCCGGAAGTCTCCGTCTCTCATTGAAAATGAACGGTCTCCGGTCACTTTGCAAGCGTGAACGTAGCTTTAATGTCCGTCTGTGTCGGCTGAACGGAGGGCAAACAGCATCTCCGTGTGCCACGACCTACAAATACATCACGCCCGCTACGACCCCAGAACTGTGCGATGTTTGTTTCTCCACAGGGAAATTGATCGGGAACAAAGACGGACTGACCGAGTTGCTTCACATCCCCAACTCGGCCAAAGTTCTCAACCTCAAAGATCCAGAGCCAGGCATGTGGTCCATAAAGGTGAGCAACAAGCCACGCCCTCATCTCTGCAGAATAAAGCGTCTCGGTGTACTGTAAGCACGCGGAGCTTTGCTTTACTCAGTCGTTATCCGTTCCTTCGTCAAAGTTGATGAAGAAAATTGAAAATCATGAATTATGCCATGAATTAAATTGGGTTTGGTTATATAAACATGTACCAGATGTATTTCTGGAAAGATTGTTATCGATGTCTGTTCGGTCTCTTGAGAGTGAGTCGACGTTTGGGATCAAGCGCTCGAGTGATGGCGGAGAACTCGCGGCCAAAGCGAGGGCGCGTTAAGGACACCGTTTGACTTGCTGTACAGTAACAGAGGGATCGTTGCCCTCGACTCCTGTTATGAGAAAATTGCAGGATTTTTCTTTTTTTTTTGTAACCGATTGGGATTTTGTAACTCATTTGAATTTTAGTTAATTATTTTGCGTATTGCATTCTGCAGCAGTCACCCAGCCTCTAAACTTTGTCTCGGTGACCCAGTCTTTCATGCTTACTCTTATCCTCCCTGTACATTTTCTCCCTCTATCCTCCCATGACTTCATATGTTTATTTTTTTTCCTCCTCCTTTGTTTTTCTTCTCCCTCCTTGGATACTCCGTTTCGCACTGCCTCGGTTTCCCTTGTGCGGGGGGTGGGGGGGGTGGGGTTCTGTTTCTTGACAAACAATCTTAGTTGGTATGATCTAATTTTCAAGAGGCTATAGAACATGTTTTAAAATGTCTTTTACATTTAAAAAAAAAAACACCCAAAACACAAAAAGGTTTTCCTTTTATAGAGCATCCTTTTATATGGTCTAGGTATATAGTCTTCTTGTACTACACATAGCCCAGTTTTCCCAAAGATTAACAGGGGTTGGGGGGGGAGAGACTGTTAACTTAATAAATAAATAAATAAATAAATAAATAAATAATAAAAAATGTAATTAAACTTATATTAAAAAAGTATATAATAATAAATAAATAAATAAATAAATAAAAAGCTAATTCTCCTGTTTATCAATAATCTTCATCGGTAGATGCTTTTGTGAATCTTGCCTGATGTTTGTTGTGTATGCTTTTTTCCCCCCCCCCATTAAAGAACATTTTATAAAGCTAGAACTAGAGATTCTTCTTCACACTACATCCTTCTACCGAGCTCCCGGTCTCAGGATGTAGTTTCCCCATTTTGCTCGGTAACTTTGCGACTTTTATGTCAATATTTCTCCGTATTCTAATATCCAGATGGATACGGATACATTAAAAAACTTTTTCTTTTTTTCCCCTCAGCATTTTGGCCTTCCATCCATACTAAGTCTAGGTCTATTAAATTGTACCGTGTGGATGGGATGCAAGATATCTTATCATGCTTTTCATTTGCTACTTTGATTTGTCAGATTAATAAAACGATCCTATTGTTGTTTTTTTTTTAATTAATTCGATGCACTCTACTTAATATAAAGAAAATGGTCCCATGCTTTAAAGAATAAGCTGACCAGGTGTTCCTCTCACTTGGTGGGCTTACTTTACAGGGACAGTATGTTTTGAAATAATTAATAGCATTTATTATTGCCCTCAAATGGCATTCTATGGGTGTCGTATTGTGGTTTCAACTGACCAATAGACAGTGGTGCTGGAAATGTAGTTCTCCTTGTTGAGCAAGTACAAGAAAAACGGAGGTATTGGATGTTTAGACTGACTTTGGGTCTAGATCCTGCTCGGTAATAGGATTTAGAAGTAGCAAGAGTTAATCTCAAGTTTCTTCTGAATTTCTTTTGTTGATTGGGCGCCCATGATCCGTGGCAGTTGAACACGTCTTTTGCTTTTACGTGCACCTCCCTTTTTTTTTTTCTTTTTTTTAAAAGGTCTGTTTTTGCCTTTCACATCTCCTTACATTCTCCTGTATTCTTCTCTACTTCACCTGCAGGAGTAACCTCATAGGACCACTGACCTGGGTGATGACTACTTCTTTGCTTCATATGCCTTTTTTTTTTTTTTTTTTTATGGCCCTGTGATAATAGTTTAGGAAGGTTGTAATTTCAAAAGTATGCGAGCAGCCCTTAGGACCAGTTGCCATAGTTGTGCGTGGTGGGGTTGAAAACAAAGTTCTGAAAGCCCTCAACGTTAATGCAGTTACACAGAGAGACTTGCTCTGCTTGTCGAGAGAGAGAGTGAAAGAGTGAGCGTCAGAACAGTGCAGTGGAAATGTATTAACTGATCGTTAGGGGCTGTATTCAGAAGCGAGTCATCGTGCGTAGCGAAGATTTAATACTAAAACGACCTAAAATTGCACCGTTGTTTTGAAAAAAGCTTAAAGTCAGTGTAGCTTAAAGCTTAGCCTTTAAACTGGGGGCACTTTTTGTTTAGAGGTGAGTACAGAGAATTCACCAAAACATGGGCATTATGTTCTAATGATAGAATTAAAACTTAGTAAATAAAAAGCACCAATTTAGTATCAGCGTCATGAAACTGATAGATCTTTCATAACAGTTTTATGCAATCTGCTGCAGTCTATAAGCAATATTCTAGACTTCTATTTGATGCTTATTTCAATGCTTGACATTTTCTCAATCATGTATCATTTATAATACTTTCTTTTTATTTCTTTCTCTTGAACTTCCTGTTGCTTTTATGTTATCATATTACATTTGACTGCAAAGAAAAAAAGAAAACACGATCTGCTTGTTCGGTCCACGTGTTGTTTTTTTGTTTTTTCACGGTTAAAGGCAAGCACTCCTAATTTACTCATTTGCCACCCCCCCCCCCCATTCCGCTGTCACCTATCAGACATTAGCTTCCAACCAGAGCGGGTAAAGTCTGGCACATGCTTTCTCCAGAACGCAGCACAGCCGATTTTTTTTTTTCTTTCCTCTCTTGTACTCGAGGCCACAGATGGCTCCGGTATCATCGGAATTTCTGTACTTTACCATGACTTTCTAATAAACAAACTAAAGGTACGTTCACACACAAAGCGATTTTTATTGCTGCAAGTCGCCAGTCGCTGTACTATGAAGTCTCCAGTAGGTGTTCCTACTACTGGTTGCCATAGTCTTGCCGCTAAAATGAAACGTTCTAGAGGGAGAGCCATCTTATATATATATATATATATATATATATATATATATATATATATATATAAAAATTCCCCAGCGTATATATATGCACTTTACTAGATGAAGGAGAAGCGGTAAGCGCCAATTAGCTTAGCTCAGCTTATGGCCTTAGCGCGTTTAAAGCAAAATAGTAATAATGAAACACGCTCACTTTTTGTTGAAATCGAGCAAAATCCCAGGTGTAGCTCCTATCTCAGTGAGTGAGCGTCACCATCAGGGTGTCATTCACTATCTGTTCGATGGTGACCGGGAGCCTCTGTGTTTCCTGGGGGAAGCGTGCGGCTTGGTGCCACTCGTTCCCAGGCGCGGAAACAGCGATAAGCCATAAACGTCACCCAAGATAGGAGCTACACTGGGATCTTGCTCGATTGCAACAAAGTGTGTTTTATAATTGTTATTTATTTATTTATTTTTGCATTAAATGTGCGAAGACCGTAAGCAATGCCGAGCTAATCGGCTACTGCCGCAATGGCAAGTGGCTTCGGCTCACGTGCGCTGTACTGTCTTCACTCCCATTGGTAGTCCACAGATTTGTCCAGGAGTAATTGAACCACTTCTAAATATAATCAATTCTTCCCTAAGCACTGGCTATGTACCTAAATCACTTAAATTAGCAGTTATTAAACCCTTGATTAAAAAACCTGATCTTGACCCGTCTCAATTGTCCAGCTATAGACCAATATCAAATCTCCCCTTCATCTCTAAGATTTTAGAAAAGGTTGTAGCAAAGCAGTTATGCTCGTACTTAGATAGGAATAACATTCATGAAATGTATCAGTCAGGGTTTAGACCTCATCATAGCACAGAGACAGCATTAGTTAAAGTAGTAAATGACCTTCTACTGACCTACGATCAGGGTTGTGTCTCTCTGCTTGTGTTACTCGACCTTAGTGCAGCTTTTGATACTATAGATCACACTATTCTCCTTGATAGATTAGAAAATGTTGTTGGTATTAAGGGAACAGTCCTCTCCTGGCTCAGGTCTTATCTGACCGATCGTTATCAGTTCGTAGATGTAAATGGTGAATTCTCCATGCGTACTGAGGTTACTTTTGGAGTTCCACAGGGTTCTGTTTTAGGCCCACTGCTCTTTACTTTATATATGCTACCCCTAGGTCAAATTATTCGTAAACATGGAATTAGCTTCCACTGTTATGCTGATGATACACAGTTGTATGTTTCAGCGAAGCCAGAGGACAGACAGAAGCTTAGTAAAGCTGAGGATTGTGTAAAGGACATTAGACATTGGATGTTAACTAACTTCCTTCTACTTAATTCTGATAAAACAGAAATACTTTTATTAGGCCCACGTGTAGCTAGAAGTAATCTTTCTGATCACATGGTTACTCTGGATGGTCTTTCTGTTTCATCATGTGCAGCAGTTAAAGACCTTGGAGTGATTATTGACTCCAGCCTATCATTTGATGCTCATGTAGATAATATTACTAGGATAGCCTTCTTTCATCTCAGAAATATTTCTAAAATAAGAAACATATTGTCACTACATGATGCGGAAATACTAGTTCATGCATTCGTCACCTCTAGATTAGATTACTGTAATGCCTTACTGTCTGGATGTTCCAGTAGGAATATAAATAAGCTCCAGTTAGTCCAGAATGCAGCTGCTAGAGTCCTAACTAGAACTAGAAGGTACGACCATATCACACCGATATTATCAATACTGCATTGGCTCCCAGTAAAATCTCGCATTAACTATAAAATACTTTTATTAACCTATAAAGCACTAAATGGTCTCGCGCCACAATATCTAAGCGACCTTTTGGTTTTATATAATCCGCCACGCCTACTTAGATCAAAAGATGCAGGCTATTTGACGGTACCTCGAATAGTGAAGGCTACAGCAGGGGGAAGAGCTTTCTCTTATAGAGCCCCACAGTTATGGAACAGTCTTCCTATTAGTGTTCGGGACTCAGACACAGTCTCAGTGTTTAAGTCTAGGCTTAAAACGTATTTGTTTACTCAAGCCTACCCTGACTAGATTCTGTTCTACTACTTCGCAGTCATAATAATCTTTTTTCTCCCTCTCTCCTTTCGCCGAGCCCCACATGAATTTATGGAGATACTAGAGATCCAGATCCTTTCTGCCTCTGGATGGAGCTCAAATCTTCTCTAATTCCAGACTGCTGGGACTACGGCTGCTCCTAAGGCCATACAGACTTCATATAAATCCATAATGAACTTTTTCACACTATCTGTTGTTACCCAGATGAGGATGGGTTCCCTTCTGAGTCGGGTTCCTCTCAAGGTTTCTTCCTCTTAAAACATCTTAGGGAGTTTTTCCTTGCCACCGTCGCCACTCAGTGGCTTACTCAGTTGGGATAAATTTGCACCTTTAATATCTGTATACCATGTTGATATTTCTGTAAAGCTGCTTTGAGACAATGTCTATTGTAAAAAGCGCTATACAAATAAAATAAATAAATAATAATAATAATAGTCGCCGCACCAAGTCGCTGCAAATTTGCATAAAGTTAAACGTTTTCTCAATTGTCGCGTCGCTGAACACGCCTACATCTACTCACCAGCGGTCGCCGGAAGTCGGCAGCTCTCGTCGAAAACGAAAGGTCTCCGGTCGCTTTGCCGCTGCGAGTTGCTGTCTGCGTAAACGCACCTGATCATCGTCAGTCTTTGTGAGATTGTGAGTCTGACGAGACTAAACCACTCATGTGTCTATTGTGTTCATCAGATATGTACACGAAACAACACTGACGCATTCAAAAGAAATATTCTAATATTCAGCTGGTTGGTTTGTCAGTAATGGTGTAATTCATGTTGACTAACTTAACCCGATTGACGTTTGTTTTTTGTCCGTTTAAATATTCCGTTTGCATGAAATTTGATCAGTAGCCCTGTTTGACTCCATTCTCACCTCAGACGATCAGCGAGGGCCGGCACTCGGTCCGTATCACGGGCCTCAGCACCATCGACTTCCGGGCCGGATTTGCCAGGAAGCACACGCTGGACTTCAAAATGACCTCCAGCAGGCCTGTTCAAGGTTGGAAGGACTCACTATTTCCTCATTTTTACCTTAAACTGTAAAAACAGATCACTTCTTATTCTAATCCAAATGAACTCCCGGTGTTTTATGTATATTATACCGGTTAAACAATGTATTTATGATAAAGCACATTTTGGAAGGGGAAACCCCCCCCCCCCCTGCAATCATCAGTTAATGAATTCATTATTTAACAAACAATCTATCAGAAATGACTACAAATCATGAAAAATATATTTACAGTGCGAACATGAAAATCTTTGATGATCTGGGAAGCTGAAGTGCTTGTTAAAATCGATAGCTATCCTCTGCATTTAATGCGAGGCGGGCGATTCAGAAATGCACCAGGTGTTAGTCTGTGGTGTGATTACTGTAAGTGACTGACTTCAGATCCTGTAATATATCAGCCTCGTGGAGCGCAAAGGTGAAAGACGGGATGCTAAGCATGTCCTTAGCATACAACATACTCTTCCTTACAGTAATATAGTTTCGGTGTTTGGCGTCACTACATAATGATCTCTCTTTCTCTCCTTCTTACTCAAACACACACACACACACACACACACAGACATCCCCACCTTCATCCTGCTAAACACAACAGGCCTGTCCCGTCCTGCACGTGCCGATCAGCTGGAGCTCCTGAGCATCACTGGCGGCGTGATAAAGACGATGCCCATTCTCTACTATCCTGAACGCAAGCCGTATGGTATCTGGAACATCACAGACTTCATACCACCCGACGAAGCCTTCTTCCTCAGAGTGACCGGCTACGACCGAGACGGCTTCCTCTTCCAGAGAGTCTCCAGCGTCTTGTTCTCCAACATCATACCAGGTCAGAGCAACATATTACCGAGAGTCACGCTCACTCGGCACGTCGTAGTTCATCCGGGGCCGGGGCGGCTCAACAGTTAAGGCTCTGGGTTAATGATCAGAAGATCAGGGGTTCAAGCTCCAGCACTGCCAAGCTGCTCACTGTTGCGCCCTTGAGCAAGGCTCTTAACCCTCGATGTTCCAGGGGTGCCGTATCGTGTCTGTCCCCAAAATAAAGGCTTCTTCTTCTGTGTTAAAGCACAGTAAAGATCTTTGGAGAACATGCAGGATGTCGTCTCACAGCAAAGTAATAAATCATTTTCACATTCTAGAAATGTCTTTGTGTAACGTGATGCGATGTGGAATGTGATTTTGCCGCCAGACGCCCCGAAAGTGAGTATGCCCTCCACCAGTCCGGGTTACTACCTGCAGAAGGGTGAGCTCACGTGCCAGGTCGACAGTCTGATCCCCTTCACCGTACGCTTCAGCCGAGAGGGCAAGAGCCTGGGTGTGGACCAGATCTTCAGGTGCTTTTTATTACATTCTGATACAATACGTATTGATAAATATCAGAGCTAAACTATATATTTGAAGTTACTCTTAAGACCAAAGTTTTATTTAACCCCACCACCCCCATTTCACTGCTTTTGCTTTACTGAAACAGCGAGTCTTCCAATGTGTCATGGGAGATAGCTAAGGTGTCTCTGAAAGATGAGGGCTTCTATGACTGCATCGCCATCAGCAGCGCCGGAACTGGGCAAGCCCGGACCTTTCTGGACGTTTCTGGTGAGAACCGGTGACCAAACTGGGGAGAAAACCCGAGGGAAAAAATTGCTATTGGGTATCACAATATGCATATGTGGTTCCGTGAGATGTTTGGCGTTAAGGATGTTCTCAGACTTTTTTCCAACCCATTTAGTGTTTGGTCAGGTGTGAAAGCTGCACCCCAGGGAGCCAATGTCTGGTCCATTTAAAATGAATTCATGTGAAGCGTATACCACGTGTGAAAGCTGTTCAAGTTAAAAATAAAAATGAAAAGCCTGAAGAATATATGAAAGGACCTTCACTCGAAGCATCAACCCATGCCGTGCTCAAATGAGTTCGAATGAGCATCTCAAATCAAAGAAAATGTCATGATTAAGCTCTTCCCTGCATGAGAATCAGTCCTTGAGCTTTCAAGCCAAGTGTGAAATTGCCCCCAAATCCCCCCGCATCCAATCCCAAGCCAGAGGAGATCAGCATTCCCCGAGTGAAATTGGATGTGCAGTAACACTCTGATTTACTTCATGTTCACTCTAGCACGCACACATGTTGAGCAAGCAAGGTCGAGTCTTAGTTCAGCGTGGGCGAGTATGTTCTCTTAGAGCTGGTATTAAAATATGTGGAAACTTTTTTTTTTTTTCTTTTTTTTTTTTTTTTTGGTCTTTGTAGGATGCTATGAAGATAAAGATGGGTTTTCTCAAGAGTTGCTGCATAAGCTCACAGAGTATTCATTTAGCAGAAGGACATAGTGTACGCTTGGGCTCGTCAGGACAAAATGCTTTCAGAAACCTGACTCCACATCATCCTCGTCAATGCTTCTTTAAACCGACAAACCCTTTTCATTGGTCCACAAAAAGCCGCTGAATTACTCCATTTGAAACCCCAGTAGAAAGGCTTTTGTGATGTAATTTGACTTGTTAGTATAATTAAACAACTTCAGCTTGAACAACCGTCTGCAGAGGCGATCAGGACCTGGGTTTAAGATTTGATGAGAGAGCGAGAGACGGAGACTCTGTGTCTTCTGGCCAAAGTGTAATAATTGCTTGCAGTGCAAATGTGCTCCACTAATCCAACTGTCATAGTGCGACTTGCGTTGATAAGTGACGAACTCATCCTCCCTCCCACCAAATTTATGTGTCTCTGTAGAATAATCCCTTCTCACATACTAATCCACTAATCACTCAGTTTCCTTTTTCCGCATCAATCAGATTTGCTGTCAGCGCCTAAGACAGATTCACACGTTTAAAGAACCCCCCACCCAAAAAAAACAAAAAAACAAAAACGTGTTGAACAGGTGAGAAAATCGACACTTTATGTGGAACCGCTTCACATGCTGAAATGTTGTGTGTTGATCTGTGTGTAGAGCCTCCACCGGACATCGCCGTGCCTTTCAACGTGACGGCGTCACCAGGCTCCGTTGCGACGCTGACCTGCGTGGTGACCAGCACCGTGCGCTTTAACCTGACCTGGCAGCGTGACGGCGTGGATGTCCGACTGGGCGCGCGTTCTCGGCTCACCTCCAACCTCTCGCTGGAGATCCAGCGTGTGACGACGGACGACGCTGGCTGGTACGGCTGCGTCGCCGCCAACGAGGGCGGCGAATCAGCCTCCCGCGTCTACCTCAGCGTGCAGTGTGAGTGTGCCTGCGCTCACCATCCATTCTTCACGTTGTACAGGCTGCCATCGTTCTAATGTCTCTCCAGTCGTAAAATGACCAGAGAGCGAAGGGACTCGACACGCGTCTCTAACCAGCCACAGACGCAGTAACTTGGCAGATGATTTGCGAGCTGATCACATGCCAAGTTACTGCCGCTCTGGCATCTGAAGGCGTGTGCGTAGTGCTCGAATTTCCTCACGGACGTTTAAGACGCAGTGAGATTTATGCTGCAGGAATTGATACTTCTGGCAGAAGAGAACTGTCAGCACTTCTCGAGCACCAGATTCATTTTCAGCGCTGCTCCAATATTTCACTCTAATAGCCAGGAAGTGTGAAAATGACTTACAGCCTAACCGGATCACTACAGTACGAGATCCGCTGCTCTTTCCATTCGTGCGGCATAGTGTGATTTTTCATTTCATGTTCTTGTCATGGTTATAAACTTATTAACTTATTCTAAACAGATGTACAGGCTGTACTAGAACTTAAAATTCCATAATACTTCTTATATCATGACTAAATTGTTACTGTAAAAGGTTGCTGCAAACCCGCCAACGTTTAAGCGTTTCGCCTAGGAATTACGCATTTTAACACGAATCTGGAGCGATCGACAGTCGCAGAGGTGTTTTGAGCACCCTGGAAACCCCGCCCCCTTCCTCTACCTCACATTAGTAATCTGTCTTCTGAGCGCCCTCGCTTCCTGTCACGGTAAACGGAGAATGTTTCGAGTTGAACTGGAATCTATTAACGTGTACTTCACTTGAATTAGCAGAATACCAGGACCAAATTTACAGATAAAAAAAAAACAGTAGTTAAAAATGACCCGTTTCCAACACGTTACTTGGTCTCTGGCACAACTTTATTATCTTGCCAGGTTATAGGATCTTGTTGTCATGGCAACACGTTATGTTTTTTTTTTTTATTAAGTAAGGATGTCGTCAGCGGCGCCCGGCGCAGGCGTTTCACAAATAATTAAAATGCACCAAAACGACATCGTATAGAACATTATCCTTTTATGAAAAGAACGTGTCCTCATATAACCTCGGAGTTTGTTATGCTTAGTTTTTTGTGAGTCAAGTGTTTAAAGAAAGACGTCGTAACATGAATAATGTTTGCATCTTATAAACTACATGTAAAGCTGTTTCCTCTTTCCCTTTTTTTCCCCCCAATATATCTGTTCCCTTTGTCTTTCATTTTAGTCCAAACTCAAGTTCTCCAAGTGTAGCTTCTCTCAACAAACAGCTGTCACACACTGTGTGTGTGTGTGTGTGTGTGTGTGTGTGTGTGTGTGTGTGTGTGTGTGTGTGTGGAGTGCGTAATAAGCACCTGTTGGGACCCCTGTGTTGTCCTAGTCATTATGAGCTCTTTGAAGTGGGACTGCTGACATAGTGAGGCCCGGACAGGTCAAAGACAACCGCCCAGAGTTCTTTCCAGTTCATCACCCGCTTACACATATACACAGATTCTCCCTCCCCCCCAAACACACACACAATATGCACTAC
Source organism: Ictalurus furcatus (assembly GCF_023375685.1). Classification (NCBI taxonomy): domain Eukaryota; kingdom Metazoa; phylum Chordata; class Actinopteri; order Siluriformes; family Ictaluridae; genus Ictalurus; species Ictalurus furcatus. The sequence continues at coordinate 5,408,719 of NC_071256.1, forward strand.
TCCGCTGTGTGTTCTGGTCTATCTCTACTGTAACTCCTTGCCTTATTGTTACTCCACGGATTTTCTCCACGAACCTCCAGAACCATTTTAAAGCCAGCTATCGGTTTATTAACTATTCATTTACAGTGAAATACCTGAAATAACGGACACTCTAACGCACCCTACTGTCAGATCCGGTCATATCAGAAATCGTCTCCGAGGTCTGAGGAAGACGTGAAAGGTGTGTGAACGTGTAAGCTAGCCGCAGGCCGGTCGAGGAGGTGATGTTAGAGCGCGAGGAGGCGGGCTGAGCTGTTAAACGTCCGCCCGAGGGAATCCAAAGTCTATTAGAGTGAGCTTTAGTGACTAAGACTCAGGATAATTACAGCTTTATAGCCAGGCACAGAACAGCCTCTCAACAGCAAAGTATGACTGGTGGGCCACATCCGACCGTGCTAAACACGACCGCTCAACAGCCACATGGATAGGATGATGTTTACAGGCAGAATTAGCAGCGGGCTGTGTACTGCTATAGGTGAGACGCCAAAGAGGTAATAAGACAAGCGGTGTGTGTTTGCCGTGATGCGGAATCGCTGCAGGTATAAAACCCTGGGACGTCTGTTTTAAGTCGGTTTTATGCTTGGTATCACTTAAAAATGCTGGAAGTGGAACCCTGTCAGTACGTGTACATTTCGGGATCATGAATGGTTATTCGATTAGCGTTTCAGCATCCAGGCAGGAGAAGCCAAAACCACATTTTTGAGGGTTTTGTTTTTATTATCAGAAATCAAAGCTGCAGAATTTAAAAGCGAATTCTGTTTCTTTTGCTTCTTTGTGAATCAAAAACTAAACAGGAAAACAGGTTCAGTTTTTCTGAAACTTGTGGTTGTCCCTGATAGGGCCATAAATCAGTAGGGCTTAAATCAACACACCCGTGGTGCTTGCTATCAGCTAGCTTTGAACTGATTGTTCAGTACGTTTACACGGACAACAATAATCCGATATGAACCCGATTAAGACGATACTCTGATTAAGAAACTAGCATGTAAACAGCGATTATTGATGACCTTAATCCGACTCAAGTCATACTCGAAGTATCGAATTAAGACATGTGGAGTTTTCCTGTTTTAGTTGCGTTACAGACATGTACACACCTTAATCACACTATTCACGTCGTGTGGGAGTTTTCACCGCATTTTGTGACAGGACACGTACACACACGGCAGCGCTCAACCGTTTAACGGTAAACGAGAGCACGGCTGCGTCCCAAACCGCGTACTTGCCTACTATATAGTAGGCGAAATACATGTATTTTAGCTACTATGTACGTGGTTTGGGACGCAGCCCACGGCTTCAAGCAGTCGTCTATCTGCACGTATAGCATGACAAACAATTAACTGCACTCGAAGCTTTCGTAAAATTAAAAATAAAAACAGCCAAAACTGTATACGGTCCCATAACGAAGACCAACTGTATGTCGATACGTGAAATTCCGGAGGGGACGGCGTGACACGGTGACGTAATGACGTGTGACGTTAATCGCTCTATGTTCTATAACATGTAAAACGGGAACATGAAAAGAATATTCTAAAAGCGACTCATGTAAACACCTTAATCAGAATATTATCTTATTCAGAATAAGGTCAACAATTAGATGATTGCTGTCCGTGTAAACGTAGTCAGTGACACAGTGAGAAGATGAACACCCGCGATAACGGGAACAAATGCTCCACACAAGCAGTGTAACTATAAATGAATTGAAAAACTTTACATGTCATTCTTTAATAAATAAACGTTGTGGTATAAGGAGAATAAGCCACATGTCCTTTTATTTTAGTCCTTACATAAATCGCATTCGGCTACCACACGGAAAGCAGAGTGTCTGTAGGTCTGTCCAATCTCAAACTAGAATGAATAGCTAAGAAGATCTTTAGCTGTGTAGCTAATACTTTGTGATGCTGTACGTTTGTAAAAGACTGAGTAGCTTTAAGAGCTTGTCAGAACAGAAAAATAACATAATGATGTATACCATTATCGTCAAAATAATAATAAAAAAATTTTATATATATTTTGGATGTATCATCCAGCACTAGTCCTTTTTTTGGAGTCTTTTTTGAATGCAGTGCTAGCAGGGAGTAAATCAAAATAATCTCTGAATGTGCTACAATCTCCAACTCCACTGCCAGTATATTTGCAGAGTTTTGGAGAGTATACCCCCGATGTCGGCCAGGATTTGGTTTGCTTGGGTCTGAAGCATCCTTCCATATTTTCCCAGCCTCTCCTGAATCTACCGTATTTATATTCCAGTCTTTCAGAGCGAGTCGTGCCAGTTGTGGTCGTTCTTCGCCGAGGTGCAAATGCATGCCTCAGCCTGGGCCTGGGAAGCGGAACAGAGAGAGTCTGTAAATCACGAACGTGCCACAGGAAAACCGAAGCACAAAGTCCAAGAGATGGGCCTCTGAAGGACTTCTTGGCAGTTGTGAAAGAAAGAACAATGAAAGCACACCCTTGTGGAACGAGCTACACATCATGAAACCGAATCAGGAGGGTCTGGAATCAATACTCCTGCTTTTCCGAGAGGGAATATGAAGGGAACGCTCGCAGTTAAAAAGTCGAATCTCTGGAAAGAGTGTTTTTGTGTGTTATTGTACATGTGTATAGGGTTTTTTTTTTTGTGTGTGTGAATGTGGTGTGTATATAAATAACTCAAATTCAGTTACACTTAACGGACGCATGTTTGTGTCAGCAGCCCGGCCGATAGTGACGGTGAACCCACAGAACCAGACGTTTAGTACCGGAGATGAGGTGCGGCTTAAGTGCTCGGCTAAAGGCTATCCTGCACCTACAGTAGTGTGGACCCACAATGAAATGTTCATTACAGGCTCCAGTAGGTAAGTAGCTTGGCAAACATTACGCAACACTGAGCGTTTCTCCAGACTTTCTCTTTCTCTGCTTTCGGATGTTAACATGCTTGCGTGTCGCTCTCTTGTCTCTCCAGGCACAGGATGATCCCAGATGGTACGCTAGTCATCAGGAACACCGTGCAGAAGGACGCAGGGGTGTATGGCTGCCTGGCCAGCAGTGTAGCCGGGACAGATTCAAAGGCCGCTCTCCTCACCTACATCGGTCAGTAACGTTTGAGACGCATGGTTCGTGTGAATCAGTGTCGAGGACGTGAGGACAAAACCATGCAGGAAAGGGACTGGAGGAGTGAATAAAATTGCATTAGTTATTCTTGAGTGGAATGTACTGTAGGTCTTGGTGATGGTTTATTTAACCTCGTGATTAATCGTCATAACCTGATTTTTAGAGGCGTCACACGACTGACTAGAATAACTATTCCGACTATTTCAATAATAATAATAATAATAATAATAATAATAATAATAATAAATAAAATAATAAAATAATAATTAATAAATATAATAATAATAATAATAATAATAATAATACAAAATAATAATAATAATAACAACAATAAATAAATAAAATAATAAAGAATAATAATAATAATAATAATAATAATGTGTTGGTAATCATGCATTTATTTGTCTTATTCAGTTATTTTTTTTAAAATCATGGTCAGGGTTGTGGTGGATCTATCCCAGAAACACTACAGACTAACCGTGCGTTCAAGTCCTCCCAGAAAGTCCGTATTTACGAGTTGGGAAGTCGTAAATACGACGTCGGGTGCGTTCAAGTCACTTTGGTTGGAGCAAGATGGAGGCGTACCTTCTCTTAATCGACTACAGAAAAGAACAGCAAGGTTTTTTTAAAATCTATTTCTAGAAAACGAAGAACAAAAAATGCGCATCAGCTGTTTTTTTACTTTAAAAAAAAAAAAAAAAAAAAAAATGAAGCCGGCTGTTAACTTTATCGTTATGTTTTATATCGTAATTGTACAACTTGCTTGTATTTCAAGAACTTGCTGCGTATACCAAACACAAAATAACTGAAATCAGATTCTGAGACGAGTAAACGTTCGATGTCAGTAAATTTACCGTCCACTACAGACGTTGCATCTGTTGATTCCACCACGTTTACTTACCGACACGCCCACTCAAACCCCCCCCCCCCCCCAAAACTCCGAAACTCTGAGCTCAAGGAAAATCTGGTTTCCCCACTTGTAATTACGACTTGGTGGTGGCGTTCACGCGCTTTCACCTGGTAAATAAGATCTTTACGGCGTGACTTGAATGCACTATATGGCAGGAATACACCTCAGATTGGACACGCACTCATTCGCACCTAGCAGCACGTAGTCAATTCAACTGCTAGCATGTGTTTGAGAGTGGGAGGAAACCCCAGCAGATATGGGGAGAACATGCGAAACACCACACGGACAGTAACCCAAGCTCAAGATTGAATCTTCATTGATCCAAATCGATGTGTGACAACGTTGGCATGTTAACTGGGAAGATTCCAGAAATTGGACCCCGAGTGTTGTTGGGGGGGGGATTAGGTGAAAATGGCTGTCTCATATTTTTCGCAGCTACAACAAAACTGTATGGATACAAAAGCAGTAAGTGGGCGTGGCTAAGGTCCAAGTTAGAGGTTCCGTTCACATAATAACTGTATGAAAACAGATTTAAAAGGGATTTTTCATTAAGAAAGAACTCGCTTTTCCTGGTTAACTCGTTTCCTCTTCCTGAATCTCAAGAGTCTCCCCGGGTGACGGTACCGAAGAGCAGGTTACTGGTTGGCTTAGGACAGACTGCTGTCATGGAGTGTACAGTAACAGGAATTCCACAGCCAGAGGTCTTGTGGTACAAAGGTGAGGCGATACCTCTGCTCCTACGGTCAAATCTGCTGAACATAAATGTTTGTGCTAGCTTTAATCTGTTCTATAACACACACTTAACCTGCAGGTGACAAGCAGGTGAAGACGTCGCTGTTTGTGAGTATGGATTCGACCGGGGCCACTTTGAGCATTCAGCAGATCGAAGCGGCCGATACTGGAGATTACATCTGCGTGGCAGTGAACCTGGCAGGCACCGCACAGGCCAAGATCAGACTGGACGTGGGCGGTACGCAAACTACTGAGCTGTCATGTTAGCTTTTCAGTTATTTCATTCGGATTATGTGTGTGTGTGTGTGTGTGTGTGTGTGTGTGTGAGACTAGTTATGATCTGCAGTTTGTTATTCTTAATGCCACTCGTAAAATCTTAATGGAAGCGGTAACGAAGCATCGTAGAAACCAAGCTTTTGGTTTAGTGGATCTGATGAATTTACAGCATTATTTTGAAAAAAACAATAACCCGCAGTTTTAAGACATTGACACATCCATATCTGACTACAGGAGGCTGAATATTAGCTGAATTCAGCTTATACCTTTAATCTCTCTCTCTCTCTCTCTCCCTCTCTCTCTCTCTCTCTCTCTCTCTCTCTCTGTAGCCACTCCTCAGTTCACGAGACAGCCCTCCAACGTGGCTGCGGACATCGGCTCTAACGTCACCCTGTCTTGCCAGGCCCAGGGCCACCCCGAACCACGCATCACCTGGAGACGAGCGGACAACGCCGCCCTTTTCTCCCGTCGCCATGGCCACGGCTCCGTCACTCAAATGAGGGATGGAGACCTGCAGATAACTAGTGAATATCTCCCTAGCACTTAAGACTAGGACCACACATTACCTAAGCCAAACTGAACACACCAAGCTCCCACGAGAACACGTCTCGGCAAAATAGTTTTAGGCAAATTCACAATGACCTGCATAAATATTTGCCCCCGCCAAAATTTTCAACATATTGTAGTGTAACAACCTGGAATGTTTATAGCCCATATTATTGAAGGGGGGATAAAGTTGTGGAAAAGAAACAGTCAGGGTTATTACGCAAACTATATTTATTTTCCCTCCACTTTACTATTATGGGCTATTTTGTAGCCTCAATTAAGTAATCTCAATTAAGTCCATTTCAGTTCCAGGTTGTTTAAGGGGGCGGGGGTGTACAAATACTTATGCTACTTCGCAGTTTTCCCCCCAATTATACTATTTAACGTTTTTGTCAATGGCTATCGACAATAATTGTGTACAGATGTTTGAAAATGTCGTTTTTGCCCATGTGAACAGCGTTTAAAAAAAAAAATCCTTATTTGAACCTGCTCCCACGAGCACCATTAGATGGCGCTAGTATTTGGCTCTGTCTTTAGCTGTGAATGTGTCCGAATTGTTATGTGTAGGCCTGAGGAAAGACAGTGCAAGTAAGCATTTATTTGTGCTCCTGACAGTAAAGTGACTTGACTCAAGAGTAACCTCAAGCACAAAGGGGAAATTGAGCGCAGTCACAACAAACGGAAAACCGTAACAGGCGTGAGCAGGATCACGTCGTGACGTTAACAGGTTTTCCCGTCCACGTGAAAACACTGACGAAGGTTTACAAATTTGTCCACCTTGGATGGTGATTTTGAAAAGCTTTATTTACAGTGACCAAAAAGTTTTTCGTGTGGTCCGGATACCAAAATGCGGAGAAAAAGCTACATCGTATCCGTATTTTTGACCAGTATATACAACCAGACTGCAGCTTTAAGAGTGAAAAAAAAAAAAAATCTAAAAATGTTTCATAGACTCGGACTCAGGTCTACCAAAATTTGCTTAGAAGGCGAAAACCTTGAATCTGTGCCTCTTATATACTTATTTTTCTTGACCTCTTTTTTTTTTTCTTCCCCAGTAATCTGCAAACGCAGACCAGCCTGTAAATCATGATTGTAAATCACAGCTGTAATTGGGGTAAATGTTGTGGAATGTAACCCTGGCATTAAATGATTCGCAAGCGCGAGATACTATTCATACTCGCAGTACTGAGTTGCTTTGGGCTAAGCTCCTGACACTGACCCAGTTATTTAGACCCATTATTTAGTCTCAGTTCCTCTGGTGCAGCTTCCTGAATAACCTGGCTCTGATGGTGTTGTTTTATAGACCTTTGGGTTGAAGATGGGACCACTTATGTGTGTGAAGCTCAAAACCAGTTTGGCAAAATCCAGGCCAAAGTCAGAGTCACTGTCACAGGACTGGGTAAGAAATCTTACTTTTCTCTCTCTCTCTCTCTCTCTAATTGCTGAAATATTTACTATATATTTTATTCTAAATCCTGTTTTTACAACGAAACGTAATCCTTCAAGCTTAATGCACGCTGAATTCCTGTCTGGAAAGCCTCATTGAAATACATAATATTTCAGACTTTCCATGCGATTCTCCCTACACTCCCAGCTATCAAAGCAAAGGCACTGACTGATGATAAAAAAAAAAATGAAATAAAACAAAAACGCTCGGACCTGTGTGACTTCCGTTGGAACCTTAAAGTGCGTTTAAGCATTTTTTGTGAGATAAGCGGCAGAACAACAGCCTCAGATAACCTTCTTTATTACACAGTCCTTGATTAGAGTACTCTGACAGTTAGTCATTTTAATTGGTTAGATTGATATTTTACTCATATTCAGCTACAATAAGCAGTGTGTGTGTGTGTGTGTGTGTGTGTGTGTGTAAAAACATATGGATCTCCTAAATTCAAGTACTGTATATGTGATTAGGAGAACGTCTTTGCTTGTGTGTGCGTTTAGGAATGCATAAGAATGAATGGAATGTAGAAAAAAAAAACATTTTTATTGATCAAAGAGCTGGAGGAACAGCAATGACTCCCAGTGCAGCCTTTTTTAAAAAATTCTTTCTGGAAGATGAGTTCCCATCCCACAGGCCTGCTGGACTTCAAAGTTAGTGTTCAGCAGATGACCTGGCCCACGCTGAAAAAAAAAATCAAATCCGCATGCCTAATATGAAGAATGTAATGTTCTATATATATATATATATATATATATATATATATATATATATATATATATATATATATATATATATATATAGATATAGATATATATATATATATATAATATATAAAAAATGCAAGAACTAGCAGAGGCTCAGCTCATGTCTGTAAGTGTGGATGCATGTGAATAATTTTGTGTGTGCGTATGTGTGTGTGGTCTAACAATAATAGTGCCAAATGTAGGCTAAAGGTCATAAAATGAAGTGCTCCCATGACTCTGAGTTGTCCCATAATTCCCTGCTTTGCCCCACCGGCCCAGTCATGCATACGTTTTATACATCCTCTGGGTTAACCATGGAAACGTAACAGGGTGTATCTGTGTTTTCACTAAATATATCGCCCTGCTTGCGTATACAAACTGCAGCTTACGGCAAAAACTAAATGCACATAAAAAAAAAAAATAGAAGAGCTGCCCATCTGTGGCCAAGCGAGGAATGAGTGACATCATCATCTTCATACTCTCTCTCTGCTGTGAATCATAAAGACACTAGCCAATCACAGGTGTCTGAGCTTATGTATGCAGAAGAGGGCAGATAGCGCTTTCCTCTGAATGTGGTTGGTACCTGTCGTACTTGCACACTATGGTGTATGTGTACATTACTACTGCATGGATTATTACATTTACATCAGAAATGTTTTGTTTTTTTTTTAATGAATTTTTATTCTTGAATTAGTTGGTAAAATGTTGCCATACGGCAGCAACGTGCAGTGGTGGAAAGTATCGTATAGTCAAAAATAACACAAAATGTATGACATTACAATTCCTATTATGGCATTTTCCAGACTAAAAAGTTGAGGTTTGTTTGCCACTTTGTAAGCAGGTAAAAGTTCTATCTTCTAGAAAGGAATTACAGCTGTAAAAAGGATGTGGATGGATTTACTCACTCAAAATACATACAAAAATTAAGATCCGAACATGTTTTGGGTGAGTAAATCCATCCAGTCTTTCTTTAAGAGAAGTATCGTTTCGCTGAAATTCTTAATTATTTCTCTTTAAACATAAAATTTAGAAAATAAGGTGCAAGATGTTTGAAATGACGACAGTTTTATTTTCTTTGAATGTGAAAAAATGTAAATATACTATTAGAGAAGCCGAGTGTTAATTTTTTTAAATTGTTTTAAAGTGTTTTTTTTTTTTTTTTTTTTTTTGTGGCTATGTCGGCCCGTTTCAATTCATGAACGCACACACTACAGTTCCGTTATCGTATGTTGTTACATTTTACCATTTAACAGAGTACTCAAAATATATAAACCTGTTTAAATGGCAAACAAATCAATGGTAACTCCTCAGATGGTGTTTAATGTTTTTTCCTTTCCGAAGTAGTTTTGCCTAAATATCGAAAAATGAATCGTATGAATCATTTTGAGAGCTCTCCGCTGATGACCTTCACCATGCCATGTGATTGCAGAAAAGGACGTGCAGACAGCACTTCCTGGTCATGTGACATGGCTTTTTAAAAATATTTTTTGCATATGTCGAGGCGAAAAGAGCTCTTTTTCCAATTACATAGGAAAAGAGTCGTTTTTTTATTATTGTTTATCAAAAAATTGGCGACCGATTCATTGTTGCCAAACGGCAACACAATACATTAAAGGATTTTAAGGACAGTGTGAGAAGTGATAAAGTTTGATGTGAGTGTACGGTCACTTTAGTATGTGAGTGGTGTGTGTGTGTGTGTGTGTGTGTGTGTGTGTGTAGTTACTCCTGTGATAGCACTGAGTCCCACAGAGGTCAGTGTAATAGAGGAGCAGCAGGTCACTTTACCGTGTGTGCTGCTTGCTGGAAACCCGCTGCCTGTGAGACACTGGCTACACGAGAACACCCTGGTGAGATTCAGTCGTATATCCACCGTTTATTAGCGCTCCTAATGCTGCTTCTTGTATCGCTAGATGGGTATGTCTGCAATGCCTCTGTGCACAGGTGAGCTCGGGACCGTACGCGAGTATCCGGCGTGATGGCAGTCTGCATATAGAGAGAGTCAGCGTGCAGGATGAAGGACAGTATACATGCGTGGCTGAAAATGTGGCAGGAGCTAGCAACCGCACCACCACCGTCCACGTATACGGTAAGATGGGACTCACCGGCTACTTTATAATAAACACACTACTGTTAATGCTGGGTAAGTAGCCACTGGATAGCCATGGATGTGGTCAGTAACAATACACACACACAGGCTGTGGCATTCAAACAATCCTTGATTGGAATTAAAGGACCCAAGAAAACGCTCCCCAGACTGTTCCAGCACCAGCCTGAACTGCTGACACGAATCAGGTTGGGTCCATGGGTTCATGCTAAATTCTGTGATCCATCTTTATGTCCCAGCAGAAATTGAGATTTATCAGAATAGGCAGTGTGTTATCCCTTTTCGGTCAGTCTGTGCACACTAGATCGTCAGATTGACAGAAGTGGGACCCTGATGGTGGTCTTCTGTTTTTCTAGCCCCTCTGCCTCAAGATTTTGGGCATTCTGAGATGCTTTTCTGCTCACCGTGGTTATTCGAGTTACCGTAGCCTCGCTGTCAGCTGCCAAATCAACAAGGCATTTCCACCAATAGAACTGCTACTCATTGGATGTTTTGTTTTTGTTTGTTTTTCATGCCATGTTTTGCAAAACTCTAGGGACCCGTGTACGGGACTCTTGACCTGTATCTGCTTGATTTTATGCATTGTGCTGCTGCCACATGATTGGCTGATTGGATAACTTCAAGAATGATCAGAGTAAAGCATGATTACAGGTAAACCAGGCATTAACCTGTTAAGCCATTTCTTCTTTTGTTTGTGTGTGTGTGTGTGTGTGTGTGTGTGTGTGTGTGTGTGTGTGTGTGTGTGTTTGTTTCTGCTCCAGTGATGCCCACTATTCAACATGGCCCTCAAGTGTTCAGTACCATAGAGGGAACTCCCATTTCTTTGCCCTGTCGTACCCATGGAATACCCAAACCAGACATCACATGGGCTAAGGTATAACTTTCTCCATCTTTGTTTTTCTCTCAGATCTCTGTTCTCAGCTGACAGAAGTAGAACCCAAGGAGATCTTCTTTTATTCGTAGCTCATCCGCCTCAAGGTTTGACCAGTTGTGCATCCTGAGATGCTTTTCTGTGCATCACGGTTGTAACGAGGGGTTATTTGATTTATCGTAGCCTTCCTGTCAGCTCAAACCAGTCTGGCCATTCTGTCTGAGTTCAAATTTCTGCTGAATCGACCCCTTGGTGTGAATGAGCTTTTTATACCTGAAGTTTTCACCCACGAAACCCAAACAAATTTGTTTTAAAATGTTTCCCTTGATTTCTTCAAATTCTATTCATGTTCAAGTTGACGTTATTAATACGTGTTACACAGTACATATTCAAATGGCCCGTCGAGTCAAGTTTAGGCTTTTAACTATAATAACTAAAGAAATATTATGCCAACAATAGTAGTTGTTGGTGAACAGTAGTATCGTTAAAAAGGAATAATTAGTGGCTGTCTGTAAAATAAAAACGGACAAAATAGCGAGTTTACTGTTGACTCAGACCCAAACGGTACAGAGACTCAGTACTCCAGTCTCAGCGCACCTCCATTCAGGTTATGTACGAGGGGAATTTGTCGTCTATTTTTTATTTTTTATTTTTGTGGAAATTTATTTCTAACGCATATTTTAAAGTCTTCCAGTTTGCGCAACGAGTATCTGTGACTTGGCGCTGTGAAGTTAGGTCGAGTCCAGAGAGCGGCATAGGAAAGTTCTGTTAAAGCCACATCTGGACACGTGTGCCTCATAATTTATTTCTTTATTTTTTTTTTTTTTAACTCAATGGACTTTCAAGACCAGCACGGGTCAAGTCGAGTAGGAATGCCGAGGAAGGGTGAATCAAGGAAATGTGCTACTGAAACACACTTTATATCTGCTTGCACTTAGACAAAGCATACAATGTACAGTATGTGATGTTTAGATATACTGATCATAGGAGGTATGCTACTCTTTTTTTTTTTCTTCTTCTTTTTTTTTTTTTTTAAATATAAGCTTTGCAGAAAGCCTTTTTTTCTTCCTCTGTCAGTACGATGAGTGCTGTTTTGAAGCTCGCAAGGCAAGGTCGCCAGGTCTCTGCAAAATCCCCACCTCAAGTATATCTCAACAAAACACATCAAAAGACCAGATACTTGCCCAAGAAGGTCAGACTTTGTATAAAGAAGGCACAGTTCTCTTCTCTTTTTTTCCCCCCTCAGTTTTCGCATTCACAGTAGTGTGCAGTAGTAATACGTGGGTATTATCCACTCCGTAATTCCCCTTTCCCCTCTTCTGGACAAGTCAAATGTACTGTACACTGCCAAAAAAAAAAAAAAAAAAAAAGATGTCTTAGCAAGTGGAAATATCTTAAGTATGGGCACATGTATCTAATATTTCTTATGAAATGATTATAAGTCAAACATAAGATAATTTATCCTGTTTTAGTTTAAAGATACGTTTACTCAGACTATAAATTGCCAAGTTTTATTGGCAGACATTTAGCTTTCTATCTGCCAATGGGACAAAACTAGTTCAAGCTTAAAATGTGTAAAGTCTACAAATAGGTTGAATAATCTTAGATATGTTGATGTGTTGATGTATTATATATATATATATATATATATATATATGATGTATTGTCATCTTATAACAGGAAATATTAGATAAATCTAGTGTCCTGGCAACCTGCTCACAGGACACAAAGACAGCGTTCATTAACTTGATACAAATCTGAGGATAGGAGAACCGTCGTCTGGAGCAGGAGGTTTAGCTTTTATTTAATTGAAGCCACTTGAACCAGATAACCAAGGGCTTTGTGGAGAACGTGAACGTAAACGCCACGTATGTTTGATGAGTGTCGGAGACAGTAGACGGATGACGCGCGAGATCTTTTCTCTGCTTGTAGAATAAACATATAAAGCAATGCTTCTGCTTTTCCATTGACTGCTTGGGCAGTTTGCTTGAAATGACTGTCTCTTTTTAATCTTTAGGTTAATCTAGGGTGCCTTTCTTTTTAATGAATGTGGTGGTAGTGTCAGCCAGAAGCCGAGTCTCCATCACTCCGATCTAATGTAAATAAAAAAAAAAACAAAAAAAACAGTCTCTGTAGGATTTGGAAAACAAACGTGGAGCGAATTATTCTTGTGGTTACTGTCCAAATCCTGTTGGACGCTACTGTGTTGTCACAGCATGGAGAGCCGCTGGATCTGAGCAGCGGCGCGTTCTCTCTGGAGGAGGACGGCAGTCTGCACATCGCGTCCCCAGGGGGGAACGAATCTGGAGAGTTTGTGTGTACAGCCACCAATGCAGCTGGATACAGCTCCAGAAAGGTCCAACTCACTGTCTACGGTTAGAGCCTTGACTCATATCTGTCTCTGTGTGTTCTCTCTGTCTCTGTGTGTTCTCTCTCTCTCTCTCTCTGTCTCTCACTCTCTGTCTCTGTCTGTCTCTCTCTTTCGCTCTCTCTCTGTCTGTCTCTCTCTCTCTGTCTGTCTCTCTCTGTGTCTCTCCCCCCCCCCCCCCCCAAATAAACCAATAGGTGTGAATCTGGACTGAGTTGTAACCGGCCTAGAGGTGTCTGTGTGTTCTCTCTCTCTCTGTTTCTCTCTCTCTCTCTCTCTATCTCTCTCTCTTTCTCTCTGTCTGTCTCTCTCTATCTCTCTGTCTGTCTCTCTCTCTCTTTCTCTCTGTCTGTCTCTCTGTCTGTCTCTCTCTCTCTCTCTCTCTCTCTCTCTCTCTCTCTCTCTCTCTTCTACCCCCCCCCCCCCCCAATAAGCCAATAGGCGTGAATCTGGACTGCTTGTAACCGGTCTAGAGGTGTTTTGAACTGTCCGATCCGAACTGACAACCTCGAAGCCCTGGTTAAGGGAATTTGGCCTCGAGACAGAAAGTCATGGATAACCAATTAATAGTTCTTAAACACTCAGGTGGCTTAAAAAAGAAGAAAGTGTTAATGGGAACATGCTTCATTTGCTGTTTATTCATGAGAATGTCTAAGGGTGTCAATAATTGTGACATTAAGTCTTTTTTTTTTTTTTATCTTAACCTTCAATTAACGGTTAGATTTCGTCTGTTCAGAGAGCGACGAGACCATTGTTCCAGTGCAAAAAATATATATATCACTAAACATTTTTTAGCGTGGCAGGGGGTTGTAGTAGAGTGGATGGGTCTGCTTTCTTCTTTGTCCTTGTGTTTGGTTTTGTCGTCACTTTGTGTGTGCGTGTGTGCTCAGTGAGACCCAGGCTGAGTGGTGGTGGAGATGGAGAGCGGTCAGGATCAAGAGAGCCGTTAGACATGTCGGTGACGGTGGGCGATGATGTCACTCTCCCCTGTGATGTGCAGAGTGTCCCACCCCCCATCATCACCTGGGCCAAAGACAAGCAGCTCATCTCCCCTTATTCCCCCAGGTAAACATGTACACACTTGCACATCTGTACATACGCCACCCACATAGGGAGGGCTTGGGGGGGGGGGGGGGGTTTGAGGATTATTGAAGTCTGCTCAGAGTTACTTAAAATGTTAGTACCGAACATGTGGAAAATGCTAAGAAACAACAGGGTGCGATGTTAAAGGACATGAATCAATGACGTTAATCGTTTTCCAATAACATCCCAAAATGTTTTATTCCTTTTACATATGCTTTTTAAAGGACAACACATCAATTTCTTTTCTCTTGATGTTAACAAGACAAAAAGCTTGTCATGTTTGTCAGTGAGAAACCAGAAAAGAGTACATTCCTCTGGCCTGAAGACTTTCCTGTGGTGGAAAACGTACAGCTGACACTGGAGACTCCTTCCAAGAAAAAAAAAAAATGTTAAACATATCCTCACAGGAAATTCTTCACAGATAATGAATCAAAACCTCAAACAGAATCAAGCATTCAGTAGTGTCATGTGGTGCGATGTGTTACGAGGGTGACCGTGTTGTTGCTTCGGGGCCTTTTCTTTCCCTTGTTTTCTTTTTCCTTTGTTGAACCGCCACATCAAGTAATTTATTATTCGACGTGGAAACATACACATGTTGTTCAAGTTTTACAACAAATTGTACGCTGATTTTGTTTGGCATGAATGTGGCATTCCTAAAAGTCACAACCTGAATTATGGATTAAAATGCCACGCCGATCGATTTCTCCATCTTTCAGTTTAGAGCACGTATATATGGAATTTTTGGAAGATTGCCAGAATTTCTCATCGACTTTTTTTTTTTTTTTAAATAGGGGTGTTGTAGGCAGTGTATGCGAGGTTAGCATGGCTCTGTGTCTACAATGATGTGTTTGCCCCACTCTGTGCATTAACTGCTAGCACCCCCTGTCTGTCTGACAGACACACTCAGCTGCCCTCAGGCTCAATGAAGATCACAGAGACACGCGTGACAGACAGCGGCACATACCTATGTGTGGCCACCAACATCGCCGGCAACTTCAGCCAAGCTATCAGACTCCGCGTCTACGGTAAGACCCGCAACGGCGTCATTTATCAAATGGTAACTTCTTACACGAGTATCGACATCGCTGCACTACACGTGATCGGAATCCTCATGATGGTTTCTCTGAATTGCATGCATAATAATATCGTTAGCAAAATATCACACATTTATCGGAGTCATATCGCAGTCCTAGCTCCTAAAATAAACAAACTGTACTTAATTTAACAGTACTTAATTTAAAAAAAAAACATCTTCAGCTGTCTAGTAGAGTGTCCGGAGATGCTTTTCTGCTCACCGTGGTTGTAAAGAGTCCTTATTTGAGTTACCGTAGCCTTTCTGGCCATTCTCTTCTGACCTCTCGCCAACAAGGTAAGAGAGATCAGACGGAACTGATGCACTGGATGTTTGTTTGTTTGTTTGTTTGTTTGTCGCACCATTCTGTGTACACTCTAGACATCTCAGAAGATCAGCAGTTTCTGAAATACTCAAACCAGCAACCATGACACGATCGAAGATACCGAGATCACATTTTCCCCCAGTTTGTTTGATCTGAAGATTAACTAAAGGTCATGACCTGCACCTGCTCCCTGGATCTTGGCTTGAACGAGAAGGTGCTAACAAGGGCGACTTGTATTAGCCAATCCATTAAGCGCTGAGGCGTTTGAACCTCAGCGTACTCTTAGCAGCTTGGCTTAGAACTGGCTTTCCGAACAGCTGTGCGTCACAAATCCACCCCTCTTAATATAAAACCCACGCTGCCTCTGTAAGAGCAGTAGCATGAGGTAACGCCACAAAAGCATCACTTTGTTGGAGAGATCTTTAGAGACGATTAGGTTTCTGGATTTGTTTTGGCTTGGTCTTCTGCAGTAATTGGTTGCAGCTGGGTCTTTTGAGCAAAGACCCGAGAGTGACTAAAGAACGGACAGATAAATACTCAAATATACAGTGAAGCACATTAGCACGTTGTTTCGTAGTTTTAGTTGACATGAACAAACCTACTACACCCTGGTCGCACCCTTTTTTAAGGGTGCTGTATCATGTCCAAAGGTAAGCAGCATAAAACATCAATGAAACCGATGAAATTCTGATCAGCCCCAAATGAACATCAGCTCATCGTGACTGCATCCTGCTGGGATAGCCGCGGTCTATAAGGAGCTGACGGAACATCTGCGGAATCTCATTGCTGAACGCTACAGATCATGAGAAAAGAATATCGAGGGCGTTGGACGCATCACGGAGCACTGTGAAGACTGCCGTGGAGAAAATGTTGCACCACAGGGACGTTGACCATCCAAAGACACGGGAGGTTACCATGTGACCTATAGCAACGTTTATAAAAAAAAAAAGAGTCAATAAATAAAAGCTACTAGAATTTTCTGGTAGACATATGTTTGGTATAAAGACAGCACGGAGCATTCAAAGAACACCATACCTTACTGTGAAGCATGGTGATGGTGGCATCTTGCTTTGGGGCTGCTTCTTTTCTGTTGTATTACGGATAGATAGGATAATGACTAGCTCCAAATATGATAATGAGTCTTTATTGATCACATATACATTACAGCACAGTGAAACTGTTTTCTTCGCATACCCTAGCACGTCAGGAAGTTGGGGTCAGAGTGCAGGGTCAGACATGATACAGCGCCCCCTGGAGCAGAGAGGGTTAAGGGCCTTGCTCAAGGGCCCAACAGTGGCAGCTTGGCAGTGCTGGGGCTTGAGCCCCCGAGACTTCCGATCAGTAACCCAGAGCCTCAACCGCCACGCCACCACTGCATTTGCTAATAAAAAAATATCATTCTTTATTGTTTATAAAAATTGGATAATTTTTTTCTGACTACTTATCAAATGTTTTTGCTTGAATCTGATCGGTTTTAAGGTCACATTAATGATGGAAGACCGTCTGCCATGAGATTATCTTAATTTCTGTCTTCATATGACCTCACCAAAGCCTGTGATTTCAATAAGCGTGTGTGAATGTTTTATATCCACCGTACACGCACTTCCTCACGCACACGAATACCTTGATAAATCACATTACACGCATGGAAATGTGCGTCCGTGCGGAGTTCGCGCAGAACCGTGTTTACGCACGCTTGATAAACGAGGCCCCCGGCGACGCCTGTTAACCTCCTTGCAGCAGGAGATATAAAACATAAAAGATCTGTTGTCCATCGCAGAACCCGATTCAAGCGGTCAGATACAGGTAACAGCTGACTCGTAAAACTGCCAGTCAGAATCAAATCCCGCTGAGCGGGAAGTTGTATGTAGTTTATTACACTGCCATGGCTGTAATTCCGAATGGAGACCTGCTGTTGTCCGTTCTAAGGGATCTGTCTCTGATTTTAGTCACTCACTCATTTTCATGGACAGATATTGCTTTAAATTCTTCTAATGTTTATACCAGTCGCAGATGTTGGGGTTTTTTTTTTTTTTTTCCTCCCCCGTTTGATTCGAATGGAATTTTAAAACTTTATTTCCCCCCTGTGTAGCCCGCAGATGGGAAGTGCAGCGTCCACATGTGTGAGCATGTACGCTTATGGAGACACGTTTATGATGACTGAGGGTGTTTCTCACCTTGTGTCTCTACAATTAAGCACGAGTTTTTGGAACGGTTTCGATTATAGCGATCCGGGAAAAGACGAGCAAGGAGGGCAGACGTTGAAATCGCGGAAGGCAAAGCCGTGAAGCACCGCATGATTTGTACCCTGTGATCGGTTGGCACTCCGTCCAGGGTGTCCCCTGCCTCGTGCCCCGAGTTCCCTGAGATAGGCTCCAGGCTCTCTACAATCCTGTGTAGGATAAGCGTTATGGAAAATGGATGGAGAGATCTGTTGTACAGTAAAGGAAGATGAGCTCTAGCCTTCAACACTCGCAGCTCAGAATCGACGCGTGAGCTTAAATAATTACTTCAACCCATAACCTCAGCTCATCTTCATAAGCAGAGTTTATTGTTTTAAATTCAACTTATTGCGTCCGTCTTTGTGTCTCAGTGCCTCCACATATCCGGCCGGGTCCACGCGTGATGAAGGTCCAGGTGGGACATTCCATAGACCTGACCTGCGTGGCGCAGGGAGTCCCTCAGCCCGCCGTGAGCTGGAAGAAGGACAGCATGGCCCTGGTGGCAGACGGGGCTCACTACAGTCTCTCCCCAGATGGAACTTTGAGTGTCCGACAGGTGGTACTATCCGATGAGGGAGTTTACACTTGTGCGGCCAGCAACGTCATAGGACAGGACGAGGCCAGTATTCAGCTGCAGGTACAAGGTGAGCCATCGTCCGTGCCTGATCGTGGCTGAACATCAAGAAGCTGTTCTGGTTAAGCGCTATAACTCACTCAAGACATCTAGACATCTTTGGTTGCTGTTCTGTGCTGCTAGCAATGTATTCCTCATGCTAAGATTTATGTCGGAGATGTTTTTATCAGGTTACTTGTAGAATGGATGTGAATTATTATTATTATTATTATTATTATTATTATTATTATTTTTATTATTATTATTAGGCATATACATACAGTATTTACTCATCCTGATCTGTAATAATATCTACTACTTCGATGCAGACTTTTTATGGAAACCAAGACCTTTTATAGGCATTTCAAAAACACTTCCTGGTCACACATTGTTCACAAAGTGTGTTTTCACACGTAGAGTACGGTAAGCGCATATTGACGCTAAATGAGCGAAAAGCCGAGCTAAAGCTCTTGTGCACGTCCCTGTCGTTTGCTCCTGTAGTTCCCCCCGTGGTGGAGGTCTCTGAACCCCCTTTCAACAGTCCACTGCAAGAGAGGGTGGCAAATCAGCGCATCGCCTTTCCCTGCCCGGCCAAAGGTACCCTAGCGTCCTCCGCGCTTCAGCAGAACGCAGAGCTGGGTGTTTTCAGTGCTGCCTTATAACACATTCTCTGATCATGCAGGTTTGCCTCAGCCAGTAATTAAGTGGTTTAGGAACGGTCAGGAGCTGACGGGGAACGAACCCGGCGTGTCCATCTTGGAGGACGGCACCTTACTCATCCTGGCCTCGGTGTCACCGCTGGACAACGGAGAATACACCTGCACGGCCGCCAACGACGCCGGCAGCACCGAGAAGAAGTACCAACTGAAAGTCAACGGTAAATCAATCAAAATCAGTAATAACTATTAGATTTGATGCAGTACGTAAGAATAAATAGTTCATAATAATCATTTAAGCGAATCATTACAGCAGGCTTAAGATAAAATCAAGGATATTACAGTATTGAAAACATTCCACTGTGCTGCGGGATAGCACTGGGAATGGCCAAGTTAATTATACCAAGTCTAATATTTCAGATTTTCAGTCTAAAAGGATCTCCAGTTTCCAGTTTTTTTTTCGTCTTTTTCAGTGCCCCCTGACGTGCGAGATGGCCTGCCATTAAACGTCTCCGTGGTGATGAACCAGCCCACCAGTCTGGTGTGCGACGTCACCGGCACCCCTCCACCAGTCATCACATGGTTTAAAGATGGCGTCCCGGTGTGTAACCTTCCGCCATTCACTCATTCATTTACTCATATGAGGAATAAGAAACTTCACACTGTAATATACGTAATCGATAGAACGCCACAGAGGGTTAGTCGTACTAACAATCTGTAATCGATTAACGACCGACGCTTAGTAGCGCCTACACAGTGTGGCTCAAGGTCCCTTTCCAGAACCTTCACTAACTGTCCCTCAGTGGTGGAATGAACTTCCGACCTCAATCTGGACCGCAGAATCTCTCACCATCTTCAAAAAACAGCTAAAGACCCACTTCTTCCTTTAACACCTAACTAACCCCTAAAATTCCAACCTCACATTATCCTGAAAAAAAAACCGATATACACGTCTACTCTGTGCACTTTGCTTTCCTAGAACTCAATTATAAATGTTGTAAGGTAGCACTACTTTGTATTGTGTGCTTGATATATTGCTTTGCTCGTATTTCCTCATTTGTAAGTCGCTTTGGATAAAAGTGTCTGCTAAATGAATAAATATAAATGTAATGTAGTTAAAATAGTAGGCGACGGGGTGGGTTGATTTATTTTCCAAAACCAGCACGAAGCGGAGTGTTAAAGTGTCAGAACCCAAGAGAAACAGTGCTGTGGTATAAAAACGGAATGACGGGAACGAAGCACTGAGGCGGCTTTTTTTACTCAGGCATTTAACTGTAGCTCATCGGGGTTTCCAGTGCACGCTCTAAATTTAATCACGTCCCCAACATTTACCACAAAAATCTCCTGAGGTTATCCTGTAGGAATCAAATGCAAGAAGACGTTACAAGAGGTAAAAATTCTTTTCATTCCCAGAAAAGCTCTTCTCGAATAAGCTCACTCCCATCAAAGTGTATAAACAGTGTTGTACGCTTTGGGTTTCTTTATTCTTAGGAAAAAGTGTGCACCACTAATACACGATAGCTTGATGAAAAGGAATTAGTCAGTGCTGACTAAAACCATACAGCGCAACTAGTAACGTATTGTACGCTTGTAAATGATACGAATCATTTTATATTACCACTACTGTAGTAGTTCTTAAAAGAAATATTTAAAAGTAAGACCAAACAGAAATTTCTCAATGCTAGCGCTCACTTATTAGCAAACAACACACAAATTCCAAGGGGTCTTCAAGCACCATGTTGAACTGAGAATTACTAAATTGTCAGCCGGTCATTCCAAAGTACTTGATTTTTCAGCGGCATTTTTGAAAAATTCTGATGCTTTCTTACGGAAAATGACTTTGAATTGGCGAAATCGCAATCACACGAAATAGTTCTGCACGGTCTTTCGCAGTCATGTTTGTCGGGTATGAGCTGTACTCGTGTTCGACGCACGTGAATCGAAGTTGTGATGATGTCACGTGACGCGACTCGGCCCAGATCTGCAGAAAATGACCTGCAGTCATCCCGGACGGATTGATTTGAAGTATCTGAACAAAGGCAGTAAACAAACTTTTGGTTTATTTTTTTAAAAAATGAGTCAGAAAAATGAAAGCTCGGAAAATGAGTACACCGTTTCCTGTCTTGGTGTGCAAGTTGCCAGAGAGCAGGACGTGTTTGTTTAGAATTCGACTCGAGTGCGAATTTTCCGTCCATCAGTTACGCAGCAGATGTGCGATGTTCTCCGAGGAAATGGCCGCCCTGAAACACATTAACTACGTACAGATTGAAATATTTGCCATGCGTTTTTGGTGATTCTGGTGCTAATTTGAATAATGAAGGAATATTAATAATAGCATATTAATTATAATCTTGATTATACATGTTGTTCAGGGTGGATTTGTGCTACGGTTTGTTCAGGTGGTTGCCAGCAGTAACGTGCAGATCCTGCAGAGAGGGAAGATGCTGAGATTGCTCAAGGCTGCTACCGCGGACGCAGGCCGATACAACTGCAAAGCCATCAATGTCGCAGGAAGTACCGAGAAAGACTTTCATCTAGATGTCCTGGGTGAGTCTGTATACTGTAGTGTAACAGGAAATGGTCAAGATCTATACGTCAATGTAGAAACTCAATAATTAGGTTTTTGTAGTAATGTAGTAATTAGGCACCTGTTGATGGAATGTTTCTATCTCAACGATTGCGTAACTTTTTAATCACCATTTGTGATATTATTACAGTTCACTAGCTACATTTATGCACTTTTAGATAAATGGGATTCAGGTCACATTGAATGTCACGATATATGATTTCATTGTACATGCCAGATAATAAGCTTTACTTGTAACCGGTTTTCTTTGCCAGTTCCTCCTAGTATTACTGGAAGCGGTGGGTCACGTGACCTCTATGCTGTTCTCAATCAGGAGATCAGCTTGGAGTGCAAGGTCAAAGGTGTGCCCGTTCCCACAATCCAGTGGTACAAAGACAGGAAGTGAGTTGCCCAATCAAAGTTCTTATCCTGTTCTTATTGTTGCGTGCCGTCCAGACACCCTACCCATAGCCCCACCCAAATTTGAACCCAGGTTTTTGTTTGTTTGTGTTTTCTCTGACCTTCCCATTCTTTGTTTTTAGGCTGTTGTTTCTGGGAGACCCCAACGTCGAAGTGTTGGATCGTGGCCAGGTGTTAAAAATAAAGAGCGCCCGATTAGGGGATCAGGCGCGCTACCAGTGCAGCGTCACCAACTCTGCAGGAAAGCAGTCCAGAGACTTCAACCTCAGTGTCTACGGTATGTGTTTCTCTCTCTCTCTCTCTCTCTCTCTCTCTCTCTCTCTCTCTCGCTCTCTCCCAATAACAACTCGGAACGTTTTTGTGACTACTTTTATTCAATTACTAACGTATTCAAATCTTAAATGCAAGGCTCGGACACTCTGATAGAACACAAAAACCTACAGACCGCCATGATGGTGTAAAACTGTCAGTATATTTTATCGATAATAGCAAAAGAATACATCAAGTATATTTTTGATTATTTAAGTATTACAGTTTAGGCTAAAATTACTTGGACAACGACGACCGTCCTATTCACTCCCACCAGCCCCCTACGCTTTTTTGCATTTAAGCTGTATTTCAGCCAGAAATGCTAACGTGGACAACAGCGAATGGAAATTAGTTAAGCTTCAGTATACTCAGTTTCAGTCAAAAACTCTTAGCCATTGACTTTGTTGGACCAAAGATTAAATGAGAGATTTTCTTATATAATAGCTAAAAGAATGCTTACTTGCAGATAAGTATTGCTAATTATTGTTATTTATTCATAATGCTCAAAAAAGTATACTTGGCAACTCATTTATTATTATTATTATTATTATTATTATTATAATAATTAGATAAAGCCAAATTCTGGTGTGAGTAATTCTGAGCTTCATGTTTCCTCTTAGTGCCACCCAGTATAAAGGGAGGGAACGTGACCTCCGAGGTGACTGCTCTTCTGCATAACCCGGTTACTCTGGAGTGCGAGGTGCGTGGCGTGCCCCTCCCAGCCATCACCTGGTATAAGAACGGCGAGGCGATTCTGTCCAGCAGGCAGGCGCAGTACGTAGACCGCGGCCACTTCCTGAAGATCTCCCGAGTGCAGGTTTCCGACGGCGGCCAGTACACCTGCAGAGTGACCAGCGTGGCTGGAACGGCCGACAAGGCTTACGAGCTGGATGTCTACGGTGAGCTTGGTCATTATTTCTCGTTTCAGACTTTTGCGTTACTAGCATATTCTCCATCATATTAACTTGCCTTCACCAACACAGGAAGAAAAAAAAAAAATCTCGGTGTAACCCAGTGAGATATTTTCCCCCTCTAGTTCCTCCTTCCATTGCTGGAGGTGTAGATGGAACTGTGGAGAAGAAAGTGGTGGTCAGTAAAACTCTGGTGCTGGAGTGTGAGGCGGCCGGCCATCCTGCACCCTCGCTCACCTGGTTGAAGGACGGATCTCCCGTGAACGTCGGAGAAAACCTGCGGCTTCTGGAGCAGGGCCGCAAGATGGAGATCGTCGACGCCGTGCCCTCTGATTCTGGTCTATATGTCTGTGTAGCAACAAGCATCGCAGGGGAGACGGAGATCAAGTACGACGTCGGCGTTTTAGGTACACATGCTTTCGTTCACGTACGTTTAAACGTACCATTTAGAATAAGAACAAACATCAGAGTACGTTGCTACAAGATATCGCTCAGAAATACAGCCAATAAACATATGAATCTGGAATGACTGACAGGTGTTTTGAACTGACACCCACGAGAGCCCCGCCTCCTTCCTCCCATTGTCCCATCTTACGCAAGCAATCTTCCGTCTCTTTGATTTCTGCTCGAAATAAAAAACGTTTAGAGTTCATTCATGCGAAGCGAAAATCTATCCATATATGGACGGGACTCACGCGTTATTCTTTGCCGGGGTTGGCAGGTCTCTTTCCATATGAGGAGTTGCATCCCTTTATTTTTTTTCCAGGCGTCAGCTCTGAAAGTCCAAAGCCAGTCTTTCTTGGGTGGACCTCGTCACTATAGTACACGTCCGAGAAAACGGACATGACTCGTATGCCCCTAATTAACGCCAGCTCTTACGGACCTGTCTTATTTCTTTACCATCTTTCCATCCGTTCCTCGCGTCGCGTTATTCTATTCAGTGTGAAATTCTGTAAACCTGCTGCACCATTTTAAAAACTTCTGAGCAGCTGGTCACCGCCACAATCCTAACGCACCTGCTCTCCAGACCTCTGCTAAGGTTGTCAGCTGGGTTTTATTTGGTTTGTGATTAATTGTCATGGTTTCAGAGTGAAGAAGAAAAAAACAATATGGTGTGAGCTCATTGTTTCCTGTGTTTCAGTGCCACCCGCCGTGGATGGGGCAGACAAGATTACGGATATTACCGTCATCGTTAATAACGTTCTTGAACTTGAGTGCCATGCCACAGGCACTCCTCCACCAACCATCACGTAAGCACACACACACATATACAAATATATATCTATTTAAAAAACGTCATTTAGCTTTAAAGGACGACAAAAAATGCAGTAGAGGCGGGAATTCTATTAGGATCCATCTAGTCTATGCAAGCCTTAACCATACACCCAATGTAACACACACAGCCTAATGTTCTGTCTTTGTCTGAGATGCCCATGTACAGTATAACGCAGCCACCCACTTCGTTACGTTTCTTATCCATAAACTAACGACGCACTTTCTTAACGTCGTGTACTGTTCTCCTTGTAGGTGGCTAAAGGACAGCAAGCCAGTGAGGCAGGGAGAAGGAGTGAGGATTTTGGCGAACGGTCATCGTCTGGTCATCTCGCGTGCCCAGGTCTCAGACTCGGCTCTGTTCCAGTGCGTGGCCACAAACGAAGCAGGAGAACAGGAAAGAGATTTTAAAGTAGCAGTGCACGGTAAGAAACGAGGACGTTCGACTGAAATGTTTCTCATGAGCTTAAAAACCGTTTGATCTGAAGGTGTACGATTAAATGTTTGAAATCGGTGTCGTAGACAAAAATATAATCGTGCCGGCATATTCATTTCTTTCATTACAAAACTAACATTTCAGTCACAATAAACATATTTTAAACGGACGACTCTGAGCGAAATATTCCGAAAAGCATCGATGAGTGTCCGGCGTCGGTGTGAACTCCTTTAATACTGTTTAAAAAGCATGTGAGGAAATGCTAAGAATATGTTTCTGGAAATTCTAGGTAAAAAAAGGCTGACTACTTTGTAGATCCTAAAATATTAAATTATTTATTTATTTATTTTAAAATCAAAACATCGTTCCATTTATGTTACTCCAGAGTTTTGATGACTTTATTATTATTCTAAAATGTGGTTTAAAAAAAATAAATAATTAGTGTGTCTAAACTTTTGACCGGTAGTGTATACAGTACATCACATCCATTTTCATTAAAGACAATTTTCACTAATGAATATTGTATACAAAAAATCCAATTACTGATGCACATCCGAGTCAAGACCTCGTGTCATTCAACCAGTAACTGCAATCCAGTTTCATCTCTGCTGAACATTTCTGCTGAACACGCCTACCAAACATGTCTGCTGAACATCACCTTTTTTCTTCTCTCCTCCCCTCCCTTTCCCAAATATTCCACTGAGAAGAAAAAAACAAAAAAAAACAACAAATTGAGCAACACACAGCAGTAAACATTCACAGGATTTTTTTTCTTTTTATACTAACAAAGGAAAACAAAATTAAAAGTAAACCTGCAATCCAATCAAGTTCTGTTTTTTTTTTTTCTTGTTATTTCTCGTTCAGTTCCTCCATCGATCCGTTCTACCGGTCCCGCGGAACGCTCGGTGGTGCTCTACAATCCGGTGAGCCTCCAGTGTGTGGTCAGTGGCATTCCAGCTCCCAGCATTACCTGGCTCAAAGATGGCCGTCCCGTTGACACCACTCAGGTCTTACTTAAGGTGAAGAAGATGCTTCTGTCGAATTCCTTGAAAACTCATCACACAGTTCAACTCGGTAGAAACTGGAGTGCGCGTATAGGGTTTTACAGTCATTTGTATCATTTGTACTTGTGTACGTTATCGGTCCTTTCTCTCGCGCTCTCTCTCTCTCTATCTCTCTCTCTCTAATAAAGCTGGAATCTGGAGGTAGAGTTCTACACATTAAGGAAACCAGAGTGGAGCACGCAGGCAAATACACCTGTGTGGCAACCAACGCTGCAGGAGAGGCGCAGCAGAACGTTCGCCTCAGCGTGCACGGTACGAGACACGTTCTAAGACATCCGCGAGCCTCGTGTAGCTGTTACACATTTGTTAGCTGATCATTTCACTGTTACACAGAGCCTCCTGTCATCCAGTTTGCTGGAGGAAGTGTCAATCAAACTGTCCTGGCTGGATACCAAATCCAGCTGCAGTGTAAAGCCACAGGAAGTCCTGTACCAGGTCATATTTCATTATTACATTATTATTATATTATTATTATTATTATTGCATTAGTGTTTTTTGGGTCAAATGGCCTTTGGAGGTTTAAAAAAAAAAAACCTCATGGTGATCTTGGTGTTCCTGCTAACTGCAGCTATGACGTGGTATAAGGACAGTCGGCCTCTGACCAGCGCAGCGGGCGTGAGCATCCTGAACCGAGGCCAGGTGCTGGAGATCGACCGCGTTCAGGTGTCAGACGCTGGACTCTACAAGTGCGTGGCGGTCAATGTGGCCGGCACAGCGGAGCTCGCACTCAGCCTACAGGTTTACGGTGAGTACGATACGGACGTTTCACGGGATTACTCTTTAAGTGTTTTCTGTAATTGCAGGGTTTGAGTGGCGTGGCTTTGGCAGGAGCACAAAAGAGGCAGAGCTGTATTTATTTGTGTTCGGTTATCATTTACCGAAATCTCCGCCAACTCTGTTTTGCTGTTCGGTGTGTGTGTGTGTGTGTATATATATATATATATATATATATATATATATATATATATATATATATATACATACACACACATATTCTTCTCATGATTCTCTCCTGCTCTTTCAGTGCCACCCTCCATCTCCAGTAAAGGCGGGATGGTGACGGTGGTGGTGAACGATCCTATCAGGCTGGAGTGTGAAGCCTCGGGTCTGCCTGCTCCCGGTCTCACGTGGCTCAAAGACGGCAGCCCTGTCTCCAGCTCCTCCAACGGCATCCAGGTGAACACCTCTACCGAAACGACAACCCCGGGA
The DNA here is from genome assembly GCF_023375685.1 of Ictalurus furcatus. Classification (NCBI taxonomy): domain Eukaryota; kingdom Metazoa; phylum Chordata; class Actinopteri; order Siluriformes; family Ictaluridae; genus Ictalurus; species Ictalurus furcatus. The sequence continues at coordinate 5,435,997 of NC_071256.1, forward strand.
TACCGGGCGTGCGACTAGCGGCCCTGACCACTACTGAGCCCAGATTCGAAGTGGCGTCACACATAACACGATTCATACAGTAGAACACGAGCCAGCGAATGTAACATAAATACAGAGAACAGTCAGTTTTCCATAATGGCTTTAAATGAGTTTAACCCTAACGGGACTAAAACGGGCTTTCGCTGCTGGCCGTCGAATCGGAGCTGGTTAAAGAGCTGGACTTTTATGATTTGGTGGACAAGTCTAAAAAGGTAACGCATACCGTATCGTATCATATCGCATATCAGTGAGGCTACTCAATCACTCAGAATGGATGCATCAAATACTAATGTATGCTCTTTTTGCTTTTTTTCGGGACTGTTAAAGCTCCATACAGAGTTTCAACGTCCAGGAGCCGAAGATTTACTAAACCATTTCTCTACTCTAAACTCTAACACACACACTAATCTAGTCAATCTTAGCAACAGCCTTATAATTGGTTACGGTGTATTAAAACATCAACATCTACTGCTCTGTCATTGATTTGTTTGTGCGGTAGATTGTTTGACTGTGTGTGTGTGTGTGTGTGTGGGTTTGTAGGTGTTGGCCGGAGGCAGGGTACTGTCTTTCAGGAGTGCTCAGGTGAGCGACGCAGGCCGCTACACCTGCGTGGCGGTGAACGCAGGTGGGGAGCAGCAGAGAGAGTATGATCTGCATGTCTACGGTGAGCTCCATCTTCTTCTTCTTCTTCTTCTTCTTCAAAAACTATCTGCTATTTCTAATCAGTTTGTTAGAAAGTCTATGTATCATAACGCATATCACGTAATTTCGAAATTTCCTGAAGTATCTTGCTGCAATCATTATTATTATATCGCCCACCCTTACATTAATTTTGATGAGAGAGTGGGTTTCATGCATATTTTCCCCCTCTCACCTGATGGGCTGAACTTTCTGTAATCAAAGGCAACGAGAGATAGAAGATCTAGTAGATGGATAATTGAGTGGCACCATATTCACGATGGATGACGTTTTACGTGGCTGTGTTTGCTGTAGTACCACCCAACATCGCGGGCGAAGAAGTGAACAGCACGGTCCTGATCGGCCGTTCAGTAGAGCTGCGTTGCCAGAGCGACGCCGTTCCCCCTCCCACTCTGAGCTGGCGTAAAGACGGACGGCCGCTCTACAGGAAGCCGGGACTGAGCGTGTCCGAGGACGGCAGCGTACTACAGGTATGAAACGAGCTACTAGTCCTGAACTAGATAAAACATCCTAAAGTCCTAACGTCTGAGCTACACTTGTGACTATATTTAAAATTGTATTCATTTTTATATATATATATATATATATATATATATGCAGATTGCGAGTGCTCAGATACAGGACACGGGCAGGTACACGTGCGAGGCTACAAACGTGGCGGGAAAAACGGAGAAGAACTACAATCTTAACGTGTGGGGTAAGTCTCTCTCGGAGTGTTCCACAGTTTCAGAAGGCACCACGCTTGCTTCTGTTAAAGACAATTCGATGGGGAGCGGCCAGGTGTGGTGCAAAGTGGGTAACAATGTCGTCTATTATGGGTGCAGAAGGATTTGATTAAAGTTGGCTCAGCATAGAGAACAGGTATTGAATCATCATTAAGGAAATGTTGCTTAATGAGTTGTCAGTGTGTGCCATAAGAGCGTTAAAGCAAGAAATAAGAAATATTTCCAACGTTGTACACAGCCCCTACTGCAGATCTTCCGATGCCATGCTGGACCGAACCACGGTACATTTAGATTGAAGATTGGGACTGTAGTATTTACGTAGTCTCTCTGTTTCACTCGCTCAGTTCCACCAAGTATCCGTGGATCTGACGAAGTCTCTCCTCTGACGGTGACGGTGGGCGGCCTCGTTACTTTGCTCTGCGAGTCCAGCGGGATCCCTCCTCCCAGCCTCACGTGGAAGAAAAATGGTAAGATCATCATCGTCATCCTTTTTATTTTCGTCGTCATCATTGAAGTATTGATTTTTTTTTCTATAAGAGATTTTTTTTTTATATACATGTGCACGTAGGCTCGGAGCTGAAGGCAGACTCGCGTGTGCGCGTGTTGTCCGGAGGACGTCAGCTGCAGATCACCAGTGCAGAGAGGAGCGATGCTGCGTCCTACACCTGCCAGGCGTCCAGCGTCACCGGCACAGCTGTCAAGGAGTACAGCCTGCAAGTCTACGGTACTCCACTAACCCTCACTGCACAGTACTGCACAAACTAGTCTGTTTTTATTTATTTATTGGTTTGTTTGTTTTTGCCCTTCATATTCCTAGTCACGCACACACATGCAGCCGCTGCTGTAAAGGAGCCAAGGGGTGTCAAAACATACGGACCAGATGAAATTGGAATCCAAATTTTTAATTAAAATCATCTTGTAGTCCCTGTTCTTTCACTCAGGGGCAAAACAGGGCAGTAAACTCCCAGCTGCTCACAAAATGTGTTACTGATGTCATTCTTTTAGTGTGATTTAAAAAAAAAAAAAAGCCAAAACAATAACCTGCTGTATGTATGTCTAAAAGGATTCATTTAGGGGTTTCACAACATAACAAGGCTTTAATATTCTATATTACGTGCTGTTTAAATATAATTCTTTTGCTCAAACGCATATGTTTATATATAAGTGACTGAAAGGACCGAGCGGTATCTCAGTGTCCGTGTATCCTCCTCCTTTCTTTTCCCGCCCCCTTTAGTTCGTCCCTCCATTAGCTCACCGGGCAACGGAAAAGGCGAAGTGACCGTGGTACGGGGGGGAGACGTCACCCTGCAGTGCGAGGCCGACGGCGTGCCCAGGCCTGCCATCACCTGGCTGAAAGACGGCCGACCTCTGGGAACCGGCTCCGGCGTTCAGATCCTCAGCGACGGCCGACTCGTCCGCATCAGAGACGCTCGGGTGGAGCACACCGGCCGATACACCTGCGTCGCCGTCAACGTGGCCGGACAGGATGAGAGCAAACATGATGTCACCGTTCATGGTAAGACACAAACTGACTCTCTTTAGTGTCAAATGATATTGTTGTTTTTTTCACGGATCCCACCCCCTGTGTGTGTGTAGTTCCGGCAAGCATTAGCGGGAACACACAGCGGACCGAGAACATGACCGTGGTGGTGAGAAATCCAGTGGCACTCATGTGCGAGGCCTCCGGTATCCCCCTACCCATCATCACCTGGTTGAAAGACGGCCGTCCAATCAGCACGTCCGGCTCTGTCCGGGTCATCTCAGGTATCAGAAGCTGCTTCATCTAACCTCATCTTTTGTTCATTTTTTTTTTATTTTTCCAGTCTGAAATTTGTGGCATCCACGAGCTAGCTTGTTTTCAGCGGAAGGCCAGGCACTATAAATCATACATCACCACTTGGAACGAGAGTGTCGTAACGAGAAGCCAAATTCAACAGTATGAAATGGAGAACTGAAAAGATAAACAGTGGCGCAGAAGTTATTATGTTTGGAACAGGTCGAAAATCTGCAGTCTGGATCAGCACAGAGCCTTGACATCCTAAACCACACAGAAGAGATGCAGGCTTCAAAGCTCTGCACTAAGCAGCCCAGTCCCAGGGGTGGTCAGTAAACTTCATACAGTCCCGTCCGAAACTATTGGAACGGCAAGGCCGATTCATTCGTTTGTGTTCTACATCCAAGACATTTGGGTTTGCGATCATGAAGAGGGATATGATCTGAGAGTTTAGGATTTCAGCTTTTATTTCCTGGTTAAACAACATAAAGCAGAACCTTTTGTAACACACCACCAAAACTTTTGTTGAGCAAAAGTATAGGAACAGATCAGTCTTGAAGCTAATTAAAGTAAATAACACTTGATATTTGGTTGCATATACGTTACTTACAGTAACTGCATTTATACAAATGCATACTGTATTTTTCTTCTGTGATGCTTTTCCGTGGGGGGATTTTCGCTTCAGTCTCCTCTTCAGGAGGTGAAATGCTGCTCAATTGGGTTAAGGTCTGGTGATTGACTTGGCCAGTCTAAAACCTTCCACTTTCCCCGCCGATGAAGTCCTTTGTTGAGTCGGCAGTGTGTTGTGGATCGTTGTCTTGCTGCATGATAAAGTTCCTCCACATTAATTTGGATGCACTTCTCTGAAAATCAGCAGACAAAATGTTCCTGTAAAGTTCTGAATTCATTCTGCTGCTACCCTCATGAGTTCCATCATCAGTAAAGATTAGTGAGAATGTTCCAGAAGCAGCCATGCAAGCCCAAGCCGTGACACTACCTCCACCATGTTTCACGGATGAGCGTGTATGTTTTGGATCATGAGCAGATCCTTTCTTTCTCCACACTTTGGCCTTTCCAGCACTTTAGTAGAGGTTCATCTTGGTTCCAGAACTTTTGTGGCTCATCTCTGTATTTCTTTGTGAATTTCAATCTGGATTTCAAAGCCTCTATATTTCTGCTCTCGAAGTCTTCTTCGAACGGTGGATCATGATGCCCTCACCCCTGCCCTATGGAGGTTGTTGGTGATGTTGTTGGTGATGTTGTGATGCTGACTGTGTTGTTTTTTGGGTTTTTCTTCACAGCTCTCACAATGAGTTGTTTTTTTTTCTTTTTTTCTTTTTTTTTTGTCATGAGCTGCTGTTGTTTTCCTTGACCAACCCGTTCGTTGTCTGTTGCTCAGTACACCAGTGGTTTCTTTCTTTCTCAGGACATTCCAAATTGTTGTATTAGTTATGCCCAGTGCTTCTACAATGCCTCTGATTGATTTCCCCTCAGCTTTCTCAGCTTCAAAATGGCTTGCTTTTCTCCCATAGACAGCTCTCTGATCTTCATGATGGTTTATCCTTTTTAACAATAAATGTAGTTTCACAGGTGAGACTGAAAGCTAAAACCAAAAGTAGATGTTCGGAGCTATTTATTGTTTAAACAATCAATCCAACAGGATGCACCTGGGTAACAGGAAACACCTGTCGGTCATGTTCCGATATTTTTGCTCGTATAAGAACGATGCAAAATGATGCGTCTGGTACAAAATGTTCTGTGTCGTTTAACAGATCCACATATAAATGGCAGACAATGAAAGCTGAAAATCTAAACTGTTTTCTCATTCATTTAAAAAAAAAATCTCAAACCCAAATGTCTACAGCAAAAATAAATGAGTTGGCCTTGCCGTTCCAATAGTTTTGTAGAGGACTGTATATGTGAAGAAACTAAGGAGAGGTTTGTAAGACTCAACAAGCTTCATGCAGAGACAGTACCTTGCGTGAGCTTTGCTGAGCTTGTTTTTCTCAGGTGATTCTCCTTGAAGCTGATAATTACCCGTTTTAACGCCGGAGTGAAACCGAGCGATTTGCATGGGCAGGTTGAGCTGCTTGTTTAAACAGCTGTCTCGTCAAAGTCTCCCAAACCCCACGAAACAATCGGGACATTGATGTGGACCGTCGAGACAGAAAACGAAACGCGAGTTTGACTGTTTCAGGTAGAAGTCAGTTATTCTACAGATTCTCCTGAGACCTGAGCGTTAAGATTGAGGTTGCAGTGCCATGTGAACCCAAACAAGGATGTCGTTCTTAGTCCCTGCCGAATTCATTCACGGCGTTTCTCACACGCATCGCTTTCGTTATTCCTATCGATATCAACATTCCTTAGCTTTGAGGTAGAACGTTTACAGCCAGACACCACAGACACTGAGACGAGTAAAGTTAACGCACATAAATATCAAGAAGATGATATGTGCTTGACATGACCAAGCATTTGAGTAACTCAAATTGATGTGCTCATATTTGTTAGCGACAATTCGGCCAGTTAACTGTAATGAGAGATGTACATTTACCTCCTGAAAACAGTGAACTGTATCTTCAGTGTTATACGTTTAACAAGATAATATATCTGTAAAGCAGATACTATATATATATATATATATATATATATATATATATATATATATATATATATATATATATATATAGTAGAGTAGAGAGAGAGATAGATAGATACTACTACTTTACTACTGAAGCTGGGAGCAACCATGTTGATTTATCATCACTTTCTGGACTCTGAAGTTTACGAGTGGGTTTTTTCCTAGTCGGAGTTTGGAAAATCCGAGTTATGAGTGTTCTTCGGACGCATAACGCATAAAATCTCAGTCACTTACTTCAGATCACTGGAAGTGTCACGTCCCTGAAAAGTCTTATCAAGCATCATCTGTGTTTTATTGTGCAATTTAAACTCGTTTTAGCGGGAGTTATAGCTCGCTGGTTCTGTTTTATTTGCGGTCGTCCAGGTGGGCGGAGTCTGCGTTTGATGCATGCCGCAGCGGAGGATGCCGGGAGGTACACCTGTATCGTATCCAATACCGCTGGAGAGGACAGGAAGAACTTTGACCTGGACGTATTAGGTAACAGTACACACACTGCATGTTTTGAAGTATTTTGTTGGAAGTCGTTTACAGTTAGCAAGTAAAAAAAAAAAAAACAAAAACAAACAAATCTCGACTGGTTTGATTTCAGATTATAAAAATTTTTTTGTTGTTGTTTATTTGGCCGTTTCTTTCTCATTAGTTCCTCCAAGCATCGTGAATGATGGTGGGTTACAGGATGTGAGGGTAAAGGAGGGGCAAAACATCACTCTGACCTGTGAGGTCACCGGTATGTCATCCTCAAGCACTACACTACAAATACAGACACTATTTATTTATTTATTTATTTTTACACCCGTGTTAATATTCTCCTTTCTTACAAATACTGAAGATCTGTCATTTAATAATACTATTGCCGTTTTACTGAAAGGTAGATTTTAAATAAATATACAGTATATACGATGGCCTTGAGATATGTAGTTCCTTCCATATTGACCTCTGAGCTTTGGTGCTGCTTAGGGAACCCAGTGCCTGAGATCACCTGGTTGAAGGACGGTCAGTCGGTGATAGGCGAAGAGCGGCTGCAGGTGATGTCACATGGGCGCTTCCTCCATATAAACGACGCTCAAGTGGTCGACACGGGCAGGTACAGCTGCCTCGCTTCCAACAGTGCCGGAGACAGGAGCGCACACTTTAATCTCAACGTCCTCGGTATGTCTGTGTGTGTCTGTCTGTATAGAACAGTGTTTACACGCTATATATTTAGTAGCTCTTACGTCATGCTAGTACCAAATAAACACCAACACATTTTGGTAGTGTTACTGATTAACCGCAAACGATAAAACATGTAAGTCCAGTTTATCGCTTTACGTCATGTGATTTCTTCACACCGCAAATGCCAGGCGTTGATCACGTTGTTGGATAAGCTACATGCCATAGCAAGACACACAAGTTTGAATAAATTTAGTTTGTGATCAGGTACCTTAATGACTTAAATGTTTTTTATTTAACTAGACCTGATTGAGATGTGTGTAAAAGACAAACCTAAAGGAAAGCTTGTATGTGTGTATATATAGTATGTCAAAATGTCACCATGTGAAGGGTTTTCCAGGGCTGTGACACATGTACATGCTGAAGAGTGTGTGTGTGTGTGTGTGTGTGTGTCTCACAGTTACTCCCACCATCACTGGCTCTGGGCCAGAGGGATCTTCTGAGGAGGTGACTGTGACTCTGAACAGCCCCACATCTCTGGTGTGTGAAGCTCAGTCCTACCCCCCCGCCATCATCACCTGGCTCAAAGACGGCACACCTTTCGAGTCCAGCCGCAACGTCCGGGTACTCCCAGGTACCAAATCCCAGCAATACTGTACTGTAACTCCTACCTGCGTTTTTGGCAGAACGGATAAAAGAGCTGGATGGAAAACCACATACTGTAGCAACAGCACTTTAGTGACCGTTGATTGATTTATTTATTTATTTTCCCCCTGCAGGTGGGCGCACTCTTCAGATCCTGAATGCGCAAGAAGAGGATGCTGGGAGATACACGTGCGTGGCCACCAACGAGGCTGGGGAGACCCTGAAGAACTACGAGGTCAAAGTTTATAGTGAGTATGAAGGTTAAGGTTCAGGGTGCTTCTGTTAGCACTGTATGATTCTAAACAATGTATGCGTTTGTTTTTTTTGTTTTTTTTTAAGTTCCCCCTGTTATCAGTAAGGACGACATACAAGGAGAAGGTTTTGCCCCAAAAGAGATCAAAATTAAAGTCAACAACACGCTGACGCTCGAGTGTGAGGCCCAGGCAATCCCAATCCCTACTCTACACTGGTACAAGGATGGCCAGGTCAAACACACACACACACACACACACACACACACACACACACACACACACACACACACACACACACACACACACACAGAGTTACATTTTCACTCATGACAAAATCTCATGTTAAGGTGTATTGTTTGACAATCAAATGTCTTTCTGTTTCTCTTTAGATCCTTAAGACAGACGATGAGCGCATTACAGTCACACCTAATGGTCGAATCGTTCAGATAAAGCAGGCTCAGGTGTCCGATACGGGCCGGTACACCTGCGTCGCTACCAACATTGCAGGCGAGGATGAAAAGGACTTCGATGTAAATATACAAGGTGAACACGCGCTTCAGATGTTCAACTTCTAACACCCCCTGCTGGATTCATTTCCCAAATGAACACCTGCGAAACTCAACCTAGTAGTATGATTCCCTCTAGTGGCTGTGTGTATGTATGTATGTATGTATGTATGTATGTATGTATTTATTTATTTATTTATGCTTCAGTTTTTGACTGAAATATGACTCTCTTGCTCAAGATAAATGGAGAATGCTTCGAGTTCGTTAACGTAAAATAAAACCGAGCAGCGGTATGTTCGACTTGGCTAATGTTAGAATAATATACACTCGCCGTCCACTTTATTAGGTACACCTGTACACCTGCTCGTTTATGCAGTCATTCAATCAACCAGCAGCACAGTACATAAAATCCTGCAGATACACGTCAACAGCTTCAGTTAATGTTCACATCAAGAAGGCGTTACAGCCTGCAGACCCTCTGCTCATTCGATGTTTTTTTTGTTTGTTTGTTTGTTTGTTTTTACACCATTCTGCGTAAACTCGAGAGATTTTCGTTGAAATGTGAAAAATCCCAGCTGATCAGCAGTTTCTGAAAGACTCAAACCCAACCCGTCTGACACCAGCAACCGTGCCACAGTTAAAAGTCACAGAGATCACACGTCCCCCCGTTCTGATGTTTGATTTTTATGTATGAACAGAAGCTCTTGACTTGTATGTGCATAAATTAAATTTTTCATGCATTGAGCTGCTGCCACACGATTGGCTGATTTGGATAACTGCCTTAGTTAATGAGCAGGTGTTCCTAATAAAGTGGACGGAGAGCGTATCGTTAACCGTATTTATTTAGGGACTCCACCGGAAAATTGTTCGCCTGAAAAACGCTGGAAATGGGGTCAGGGAGGTCTGTTAATGTAAAGCCCAAACCCCGACAAATAGCTCCAGAAAAATGTAAAAAAAATTGATAAATATTTATTTATTTAAAAAATAAATAGAAACTAACAAAAGCAAACAAAATATGTATACAACACAAAGCTATAATAATAGTCTACGAGACAATTTTTAAAAATCTCATTGTGTTTGATACTGAGTAATTTGATTTTTTTTTATTATTATTATTATTTTTTTTTGTCTTGCAGTTCCTCCTAGTTTCCAAAGAAATGGCAACCCTGACTCTGGTATTGTGTCTGCTGGCGAGGTGAAGGATGTCATTCTGAATAATCCCATCTCGCTGTACTGTGAGACCAACGCTGTGCCGCCTCCCACTCTCACCTGGTACAAAGACGGACAGCTGCTCACCTCCAGCAGCAGAGTGCTCATCTTACCTGGTACGTACGCGTTACGCCGTTCATCTGCGTGAAGCTGATTTGTGCTTGTAAATCTTCAGCGTAACAGTTCGATAGCGTCAGTGCGCACTAGGCTTACGCGGTATCGGAGAATTCATTTTTTTTTATATTTTACCACCCTTAAAGGAAATCCACTTTCCTCAATTGTTAATTCTTTTTTTTTTTTTTTTAAACAGCAAGCCCCATCGGCTTTTACTAGCATTCATATCATAGTCCAGTGTGTTTTTATTTTTGATTGGACCTTTTAATTTTATGAGACTTGAAGGTGGGTGCTTGTGTTTATTTCTGTGTTTCATGCATAGGCGGTAGAGTGCTGCAGATCCCCCGAGCTCAAACCGAGGACTCTGGAAGATATACATGCGTGGCCATCAACGAGGCTGGAGAAGACTCAGTCCAGTATGACATCAGAGTCTTGTGTACGTAACTCTCAAAAATTGAATGTCGCAGCATGTGGAAGCTCTCTGTTCGTTGGCTGTTAGCATCAATTGGTGACGTGTGTGTGTGTGTGCAGTGCCTCCATCTATCCGTGGAGCTGACCGAGACGTTCCTGATGACGTGACCGTGCTGGTGAATAAGTCCACGCTGCTGGAATGCCATGTGGATGGAAGCCCTAGTCCTAAAATCAGCTGGTTCAAAGATGGCCTGCTTTTAAACCCAGACAGAACACACACCCTACTGTCCAGCGGCAGGACACTGCAGGTGTGAGAAACAACCGGAAAACAAGAAACATCAATTATATGCCATAAGTGTAACTGTAAATACACATCAGGGCGTCTTTTTACAGTAGCAATCGAAATGATTCAACCCCCATTGCAAATCAGGTTTATTGTCAAAATGTACAGACTTTCAGCTGTTTGCCATGAACAAATCAAACAAACGCAATTGAAATAGTTCAACACAACGAACGCTTCAAGTGGTTTCCCCAAATTCAACTGAAAATGCAACTCGTAATGATTTCTCCAGTCTCAAAATTATTCAACCCCCTGAATAGAATCCCTCACAGCAGGCTAGGCTAGGGGCAGAAAATCCATTTAATACCTGAACTGGCTAGGGGTGGAAAATTAATGAAATACCTGGACGAGGCAGAAAAAGGAAGCCATCAACGGCTGCAAGCAGATTTCTGAGAAGGCAGGTTGTGAAAACCCTCGAGTGACTGCAAAAGACCTGCAGCAAGACTCGGTATAACAAGCACTGAGGTTTCAGTGAGCACAGTAAGGCGCGTACTAAACGCAGAAGCTTTCCATGCCAGGACTCCAAGACGTTCACCACTACTGACCCAAAAGCACAAGAAAAGTCGCTCAAAATCATATAAATAAGCCACAGAAGTTTTGGGATCCTGTTCTGTGGAGCGATGAAACAAACCTGGAATTTTTCGGCATTTGAAGAAGGCGGTTGCAGCACGCAAGCCCAAGAATATTACTGAACTGGAGGCCGCGGCTCATGAGGAACGGGAGAAGATTCCTCAGGAACGCTGCCAGAAGCTGGTGTCTGGCTATGCATCTCGTTTGCAGCAGGTCATAACAGCATAAGGGTGCTCTACTAAATACTAAAGATGCTCGCCATGAAGGGGGTGAATAATTTTGAAACTGGAGAAATCATTATAAGTTGCATTTTTAGTTGAATTTTGGGAAACCACTTGAAGCGTTCATTGTGTTGAACTACTTCAATTGCTTTTGTTTGATTTGTTCAGTAGAAAGTGCTAAAAGTCTGTACATTTTGACAATACAGCTGATCTGCAATGGGGGTTGAATCATTTTGATTGCATGTATGTGTGTGTGTGTGTGTGTGTGTGTGTGTGTGTATATATATAATATATATATATATAATATAATATAATAATTCAAATGAATCTACTGTATGGAAGTGTATAGCCAATAGTTGTGTGTGTTCCAGATTTCGAACGCACAGGTGACCGACACAGGGCGTTATGTGTGTGTGGCTGAAAACGTTGCTGGAAGTGCTGAGAAATACTTCAGTCTCAACGTGCACGGTGAGGTTTTCACCAGCTCCGTGTCTCTCAGAAAGCCTTTCAGTCGATGTGAAACGTGCAAGGACGGGTCATTTATATACTGAAATTAGCATCCGTTTAATTGCATGTTCGATGTTTTAGCTTGTGTCGACGTTATTTGTATAAGCGTTCCAGGTTGCTGTCAGATGGATTATATGGATCAAATGAATATTTATGCGATGAAGCGATGCTTGTATTTCTCCAGTTCCTCCCTCTATAGTGGGTGTATATGAGGAGAATGCTACTGTGGTAGTGAACAATTTTGTCTCTCTGAGCTGCGAGGCCACTGGCTTCCCTCCTCCTACTCTGAGCTGGCTGAAAGACAGGAAACCTGTACAGGGCAACAGCAATGCTGTTATCGTGCCAGGTATAAATATCTAAATGTGCACCTAATTAACAAAATATGTTTATGCATGTTGATATTTTATGTATATTTGTTTTTTGTCTTTTAGGCGGCCGAACGTTACAGATTCTGAAGGCTAAAATGTCTGATGGTGGGAAGTACAGTTGCGTGGCCATGAACCCAGCAGGAGAGGCACAGAAGATCATCTACCTCACAGTTTTTGGTCAGCGTGCACACATGAGCGTATACAAGAACTGCAGAGAAATTTCTTATTTTGTCCGTTGGCCCAAATCTCCAGGACACGGGGCGTTTCTGCAGCACTACAGAGTCCTTTTGGCTCAGTTTAGCAGATTGCTAATGGGATGTTGTCTGCATCCCATAATACAAAACATGTTTGATTTAGGATCAGTGGATAAACCAAATTAAGCAAATTAAATAAATAAATCAAATAATTTGCAATATGTTTTGATTTCTTTCCCAGTCATTGAAGGGCATATTCAGAATATCTACAAATATAGAAATCCTGCCTGTTTTTCTTCTACGCTGCAGTTCCACCCAGCATCAGAGACCGCAGCGGCGACTCTCCCGTAGTGGTCAATGTGCGTGTGGGGAAGTCGGTAACTCTGGAGTGCCAGTCCAACGCCATCCCACCTCCCACGATCACCTGGTACAAGAACGGACGTCTCGTCACCGAGACCACCAACCTTCACATCTCCGCTAATGGACAAACTCTGGAAATGAAAGGAACGGAGGTGTGTGGGTGTGTCTTTTAAACGTAAGGATATTACCAAAGCATGACCGCATAAGTGAGGATTCTTCTACTCTGTGTTTCAGGTGTCTGATACCGGCCTATACGTCTGCAAGGCCAGCAACATAGCAGGCCAGGTGGACAAGAACTTCCATCTTAACATCTATGGTTAGAAAAAAAAACCATTTCCCCTAATATTCCTCTATGAATTATGGTGAATCATCGAGAACATTCATTTAGAGAAGATTCATGACTAAGTCCATTTGTTGTTCTACAGTAGGGAGATTATTATATACATTCACCATCCACTATATTAGGGACACCTGCGTATTCATGCAGTCATGCAATCAGCCAATCGCGTGGCGGTGTTTTTCCAATCTTCAAATGTCCAACTGTATCTTCAGATTCTCGATAAGGAGTGGAAATCAACGCAGTCTTCTGCTGCTATAGAAGACCATCCGCCTCAAGGATGCTTTTCTGCTAACCACGTTTAAAAAAAAAAAAAGTACAATAAAAACGAGTAAAAAAGAGTATTTGAGTCACCGGAGCCTTGCGGCCAGTTTGAACCAGTCTGGTCGTTCTCCCCTGACCTCTCTCGTTAGCAAGACGTTTGGTCACTGATATCACTGATGATGATTTTTTTTCCACATTCTGATGTATGATGTGAAGCTTAAACGGAAGCTCTTGGCATGCATCATGCTTTTACGCGTTGCGCTGCTGCCACATGGTTGACTGACTGACTGGATAATCGCATAAATGAGCACTCGGAACTCAGTGGCTGGTGAGGTGTATATGCAAAAACAGTTTAATAAAGTCTGGACCGTGTGTGTGTGTGTGTGATCAGTGCCGCCAAGTATAGATGGCCCAGCAGAGGAACATGTGGTGGAGACCATCAGTAATCCAGTAACCTTTGCCTGTGATGCCACGGGCATCCCGCATCCCAGCCTCACCTGGCTAAAGAATGGCAGAGTAATTGGTGAGAACCTCTCCAGTGCTTTAACACCTAAATCAGCTGACACTTTTTTTTTTTATGTGCTGATCGGTTTATTAGAGCAGTTTTACTGTAGCGGTAATGGATTAAAAAAAAATATCTAAAATAATTTGATATTTGGTGGGAGTTACGTCATTAAACCACAGTTAACCTTCAGACATACTGTGAGGCACTAGCAGAACTTGATTGTATTGTGTATGAACACAGTAGTGCTTAGAAAGAGCTCGAGTTTGGGAGATTGACCACCTTGCTTCACTAAAACTACTTATATCCGTTCAATCAGTCGATAATAGAACACGTATTTCTACCGGTGTTAAAAGTTTTATACAGGCCACAGGCCCCAGTGCCTAAATGGGAGTGGCTAAATGGGAGTGGCCAAAGAACCCAGTGATCACTAGTGACCTTTTTTTAAAATTTAGCTGACTGCCCCAATGCTGTTGTCTAAACCGTTTTGTCTTCTAGAGAATTCTGAATCTCTGGAGATGCACATCCTGTCAGGAGGTGGTAAGCTTCAGATCGCTCGCTCACAGCTATCTGATAGTGGCACCTACACCTGCCTGGCCTCTAACGTTGAAGGCAAAGCCCAAAAGAGCTACCATCTCACTATACAGGGTAAATATACACGTGTTCAATACAGCACTAAATAAAGCGACTCTTAAAATTCAGTTCTCTAGATCGGGGACCTTTTTTTTTTTTTTTTTTTTTGCTCTAGTGCCACCCAGTATCACAAGATCCGAGATGCCCAGCGAGATGAGTGTTCTGCTGAACGATAGCATTCAGCTGGTGTGTCATGCAAAAGGGACTCCAGCCCCTACAATTCAGTGGTTGAAGGATGGGAAAGCGCTGAGCCGAACTGGCCTCGAGAATATCAGGTGTGTTTGTGTGTGTGTGTGCGTGTGTGTGTGTGTGTGTGTGTGTGAATATGCCTATGCTTTAGTGTCTATAGAAGCCCTGAACTCCAAGTTTCAGAACAAAAAGTGCTATGTTGTTATTGTGACTTGCTAACTCTTTATTTCAAGATACCATGTTGTTGTTTTAACATAATATCTTATATATATATATATATATATATATAAGAATTAAGATATTCTATATATATATTCTATATATCAATATTTTGCATTATCTCATTAAAGTTTTTGCAATATTTCAAGAAATTATGTTAACTCGCCTTATACATCTCATTATTTTGATTTAATAACTCGGCATTCTCAAAATAACGGTAATTTATTTCAGATCAGCTTATAGTATTAATAATGCTCGTTTATATATGTTGTTTCTCAGTTAGCGAGTAAAGCCAGACATGTAGTGATTTAGTGGAATTCAGTTTACAAATACGCATCTAATGATTGCTAATTCACTTAAAGGCATTCGGGTTTGGTGAAGGTTTTTTACTTCTGACTCTTAAACTGACGTAATTCTATAGTGGCCATGGGGGTCGATTTCATTATAACTACTGAATATCTTGAAATAATGAGATAATAACTCAAAACAATGACGTAATATCCTGAAAGTACGACGTACATGTAGTCCCGGGTGTCTCCGTCAGCTGTGCAGGCAAAGTGCTTCAGCTGACAGTGATATGATGGCGGTACGCATTAAATCTACAGCACAATACGGCATGTCCGTGTTCATTATGTCTCTGCAGAATCAGCCCTGATGGCAGTACACTTACAGTAACAGCCACCCAAACAACAGACAGCGGCAAATACACATGTGTGGCCACTAACAAGGCTGGCGAGGAGGACAGGATCTTTAATCTTAATGTATATGGTAAGTTAAGCTTCGGTTCACAATAACAAAAAAATTAAAAATAAATAAAAACAAGCGTATTAAAAATACAGTCCATTCAGAGCGAGACGTAGTACCCGTATTATTCCAAAAGCTGCTTCCTGTCCTCAGTCCCTCCAGTGATCCAGAGTAACGGGGACGCAGCCGAGGTGTTGACGCCAGTCGTGGACAGCTCAGTAAACATGGAGTGCGTGGCCAGCGGATCTCCTCCACCTCAGCTCAATTGGCTGAAAAACGGCCTGCCCCTGGCTGTGTCCTCCCACATACGCCCGCTGTCTGCTGGACAAGTCCTCCGGTAAACACGCTCAAAAATGACGTTTCCAAAATCCGTAACATGTTTACGCATACGCCTCGGGGGAAAAAAACTTTGTACAGGCATTTATCATATTTGTTCAAAACATGTATTAGCAGTTTTGTGTGATTTGTAACCAAGTATACTCTGTGTTGTTCAGCATTGCTCGCCTTCAGGTCTCAGATGGAGGCACGTACACGTGTGTGGCGTCCAACCGAGCTGGAGTGGACAACAGACACTACAACCTCCAGGTGTATGGTGAGATAGCTGAACACCCAACCCGTGATTTTTAGGATTTAAAAAAAAAAAAGTTAATTATGCGTATTGGCATCGGCGTTTTCTTCTTTAACGCTCTCCGGTTGTCGACTGTTCAGTTCCCCCCAGTCTAGACGGTGCAGGCAGTACCGACGATGTGACGTTGGTTAGAGGGAGCACGGTTGCCCTGGTGTGCGTCTCCGACGGGACCCCAAACCCATCCCTGTCCTGGATGAAGGAGGGAGCTTCTTTGCCCACGGATACCCACGTCACCCTGCTGAACCACAACAGCACTTTGCAGCTCTCCCGCATCCAGGTAGACCACACGGGACGCTACACCTGCGTCGCACGTAACCAGGCCGGAGAAGCCCGTCGCCACTTCAACCTCAAAGTGCTGGGTGAGGAAAATAACGGGAAAGATACAAGCGAGTGATAATACAGAGCGTGAGACAAGAGCAGTAGGAATCCGAGGCGACAGGGGATGATCTGGACAGTTGATGATCGGAAAAAGACCAGGTGATGTTTTACCATCTTCAACTGTCCAGTTTCAGTGCCCACTATACAGTAGCTTCGTATTCCTGTTCATGACCGTAAAGAGTAGAGCCTGATATAGTATTGTAGCCCATCCGCATCACACTTTGATATAGTGAGTGTTCTGAGATGCTTTTCTGTTCACTACAGTCGTAAAGAGGGGTTATTTGACTTACTGTAGACTTCCTGTCAAATTGGAACCTGTCAAATTCCCCTCGGACATCTCTCATCTCTCAGAAAGGTGTTTCTGCAAGCTGAACTGACACTCACTGGATGTTTGGGAGTTTTTTGGGGTTTTTTTTTTTTGTTTCTCCCACCATTCTGGACAAACTCTAGATGCCGTAATACTACTGAACAGCAGCACTGATAGCACGATATTCTGGTGAATTCTGTCTCTGACCGTATCTCAGCCTCATCTACATCACTGTAGTTCATAATTGGCTTCAACTAGAGATGTGTGTGGGACTGGATTATTTCCTATCTTAGTTGGTTCTGTTTCCCAAAAAAAAAAAACATTATTAGCCTAATTTAAACCTGCCCTGACCAGGCAGTTACTAAGGATGATTGAATGAATGCTATTCGTTCATGAATGTTTTTCAGACGCCCTGTGAACTTTTTCCGGCAAATGAAATCCATGGCTTAGCTAAACCTGATCTCAACTATAATAAATATGCTAGTTTGTGTTTTTTGTTTTGGCCGTTATTACATCTTTTCTTTGCCCATGTATCAGACCCCCCACGCATAAACGGTTCAGGATTCCCCACTGAAGTGTCCGTGGTGGTGAACCACGCCCTCGAGCTCGTTTGCGAGGCAGAGGGAATCCCCGCACCCACGCTGACCTGGGTAAAGGACGGCCGGCCGCTACCTCAGATGGACAGCCCGAGCGTCCTCCGCGGAGGTGAAGTGCTCCGGATCGCCTCTGCACAGGTCAGTCATTGACCGCTAAATCAGCAGTCGTGAAGCTCACTATGGGGTTTTTTATTTTTACTTCAAATTAGTGTTGTGATGCATAAAAGAGAGTCAAATACAGATCAGATTTCAAACAGACAATTAAGCCGAAGATGTCATTCATACAAGAAGAAAGGAAGAGACGCGAGATATTTAAATTTCTTGAATTCCCATACAAGCAAATGTTTAAGTAAGGGGGGAAAAAGCAGGGGCATGCTGTTACAGGAAAATAATCAGTGACTAGGGTGGTCTGATACAGGCAGATACGTTACCTCTGACTGTTACAAACCACTGACACTGGAGACTCCTTCCAAAAATGCTAAACTTATCCTTACAGGAAACCTAACTGTATTGACATTTATACTGTACATGTGTATAATCCTTGCAGGTGGGTTAAGACCTTCTGACCAATCAGAATCTAGCATTCAACAGCCTTTATTATTATTATTATTATTATTATTATTATTATTATTATTAAATTAATGCATACTCCTCCCATATCATGAACATGTGAATCTGACACACTCTGTTGCCTGAAACATGTGAAGGTCGAGGACACTGGAAGATACAGCTGTTTGGCAACGAGCCCTGCTGGAGACGATGACAAAGAGTTCCTGGTTAGAGTCCACGGTAAGTTCATTATAATAGTATTGGGCAGGTATTGTAATCACAAAGACATTCTCATGAATCTAAGTTTTGTATCCATAGTTCCACCCAACATTGCTGGTGAGAGCGGTGTCCAGGACGTATCAGTGCTTCAGAACAGGCAGGTAACCTTGGAGTGCCGATCCGATGCTGTACCACCCCCCACCCTGTCCTGGCTCAAAGATGGAGCTCCTCTGAAGGTATACGCAGTATGAATGTATTCAGATCAAACAGCACTGGTAGACAAGCTTGAGTAATATACACTACATTTAAAAAAAAAATCTTTATTTCAGGCATCTCCACGCGTGCGTGTGCTATCCAGCGGTCGCTATCTGCAGATCAATAACGCAGAGCTAGGAGACACCGGTCGCTACACGTGCACGGCTAGCAACGTCGCTGGGGAGACCAGACGTCATTTCGACCTCAGTGTAAACGGTGAGAAGTAATCATAATGCGCGAGTTAAGCACGTATACAAACTGTCGGATATTCTTGAACCCTTTGATTTAATGTGGATGTGCGTCAGAATCTTTTGTAACAATTAGAAAAACAACATTTATAATACAATTTAACAACACAATTACAATCACAAAACCATGTTGTACGAATGGTATGAATGATTCGTCCTGAGATTGAGTCAGTTACTGATGTGTTTGTTGCCTATGACTTGAAGTGATTTTTTTTTTCCTCTTCTCAGCGTTTGAAGGACGGACTTCTGTTACGTCTATTATTTTACACACTTGTTCGTAGGTCTGATTTAAAAAAACAAAACAAAAAAACAAACCGTATTTATTCATTCTTCTGGGCAAAATATACACTGTGAGGAGTAAATTTGAAATAATCCAATGAATGATTAATGCATTTCTGTAAGGTACTTTGTCTTGCTATCATTGTTGCAGTTAAGTACCTTTATGTACTGTACAGTAAATGTGTGTGTATTTACCCGCAGTTGCACCCAGTATAAAGGAAGGTCCTCAGGCCGTTTCTGTTCACGTCAGTGCGCCAGTGGTTTTGGAGTGCGTTGTTAGTGGGGTTCCTGCTCCACGTGTCACCTGGAGGAAACACGGCTCCGTCCTTGCTGGAAACGACGCCAGGTTTGCAGCATACTCTTACTATAGATACGTTCCACATCACTCCGGGTTAGCTCAGTTCAGCCGGATAACGGCTAGCTCTCTTACCCGGACAGGTATATTGTTGCCGAGGACGGCTCTCTCCATATCCGCTCCGCCCAGCTGTCCGACACGGGCCATTACTTGTGCATGGCCACTAACCAGGCAGGCACCCAGCGCAGGAGAGTGGATCTGCAAGTGTACGGTGAGTGCATTAAGCTTCCACTGTAGTAATAATAATAATAATAATAATATTCATCGATATCAAATTGTCAACACGTTCTCTGTGCAGTGAATTATTTTTTTTATTATTTTTTTGGGGTTAGGAACATTGTCAAAATTCTTTCAGCAATCCTGTAGGAAGTGGATAAAAGCTGGCCCTTTATGAGTTTTGGCACAGCGATACGCTAATGGTTTCCTTATGCGTTTCCATGAGATTGAAAAGACACAGTTACGGCGTTTGGATTTGTTCACTGCGCTATAAACCCTGCGAGGTTGAAGCGGATTAAACAGATCCATACGAATACGTGCAAACGATCGTTCCTGCCATTTTATCGTTTTAATCCGCAGTGCCCCCATCAATCGCTGAGGGTCCAACTAACGTCACGGTGACCGTAAACATCCAGACCACTCTGTCCTGTGAGGCCACGGGCATCCCCAAACCTACAGTCACGTGGACCAAAGACGCTCGCCCTCTCAACACAGACCAGAACCAGAATATGTACAGGTTCAGCCAGGTTTTCTCCTCTTTTATTGCCTCTTTCACCGAGTCCTCAAGGATATACTTGATATGTGCGAACTTGACATGTGCACGAAGTTCTAATTTATATCTCTAAACGTTTGGTTCAATGTGTATTGTTTTGTTTGTGATTAATAGGCAGCTGTCATCCGGATCTCTGGTCATCATCGCACCAGCAGTACACGATGCAGCACTGTACGAGTGCGTGGTGTCCAACGAAGCAGGCCAGGACAGCCGAGCAATCCGGCTCACGGTGCACGGTGAGCACCCGCCGTACTTTGACTAAACGTGACGATTACTTACAGGGTGTGCTGTTTATAGGAAAACACTGAACTGTATGATGAACTGAAGCTTGTTGACCATGAAACTGCACATCTCTCTGTCCTGAAGAAGTTTAAATAAACAAATAAATGTCTCCTCACAGAACCTTCGCTATAAACATTCACACACGTTTTTTTTTTTTTATCTGTTTATATGATAAATGATAAGGATAACTGGTCAGAACAAGTCAAAGCTTCTGTAATAGGAAATTTCCGACAGCGCTGCGGTATTGTACAAGGTTAACGAGCGTGTTTGTGCTGCAGTGCCGCCTTCCATTGCCGATGAGGCTACAGAGTTGTTGGTGAGCAGACTGTCCCCGGTGGTCATCAGCTGCACTGCATCTGGATTCCCCGCTCCTGTCCTACACTGGAGCAAAGACGGGGTGCGACTGGACAAAGACGGAGAGGGCTACAAGATACTGCCCTCTGGTGAGTTTTTCTTTGTATAGCATTTGTATAGAATTATAGAAATGAACGATTTCAACTTTTAAAGGGTTAATATTGAGTCCTGAGTGGTGCAGGAAAAACAAGGGCGCAAGGGTGATTGACTGACAGCAAAACCCTGCGAATCACATCGACACTAGCCAATCATTGGTCTCTGCAAGCTCGTGTATGCGGAAGAGGGCAGATTGCAAAAATAAAAATCCGATTTGACACGTTTTCTATTTTTGCGTGCACTCTCAGGTGCGTTTGAGATCGCTGCTGCAGAATTGAGTCACTCCGGCCGTTACTCGTGTGTCGCGAAGAACGCCGCAGGATCGGCTCATCGCCACGTACAGGTCATCGTGCAGGGTACACAAACGGCTACTGTTCTTACAGCTCTGTAGGATCGATATTTTAAGCAGTCTCATGACTCTTCGATCTTCCCATCTTTCGTTATATTCTATATATACACGCCTGAGTGATCTACTAATGAAACGTCATCAGCTGTTTGTCTTTTTCTTTTTTTTTCTTTTTTGACGTCTACTAGAGCCACCAGTGATCCAAGCTCACCCATTAACTCTGGATGTGATCCTGAACAGCCACGTGACCCTGCCGTGTCGTGCCGCGGGCACCCCGCGCCCCACCATCACTTGGCAAAAAGAAGGCATCAACATCGTCACCAGCGGTTAGAGCTGCTTCTTCTTGTATATAGCCAGATAATCGAATCTGATCATAAGAGCTCGTCGAGGACCAGACAGCATGATCTTTCTCAGGATTAGTTTAATGCTTTATAGTTTTCGTTCTTGACGCATGCTAAACGTATTCAAAACCCATTTCTTGCTTCTCACGTTCCATCACTAGGAAGTGATTTCACTGTTCTGCCCAACGGCGGTCTGCAGATTTCACACGCCAAAGTGGAAGACGCCGGTACCTACATGTGTGTGGCCCAGAATCCAGCAGGCACAGCTCTGGGCAAGACAAAACTCAGGGTGCAAGGTAAGATGGGTGTATCGAATAATAATCACCAGTGTAATTCATCTGGAACATCTTTTCAGACGTTTTTACAGAATCATGATCTTGCGTTTAGAGTAACCCTTTTATTTTCATAGTACCTCCAGCGATCAGTTCAAGTACTAAGTCCTACACTGTGGCCGTGGATGGATCGGTGACTCTGCGGTGCGAGACCGAGGGATACCCGACCCCGTCGGTCAGCTGGTTCAAAGACGGGAAGCCGCTGTTGGATTCTGTACGTCGGCGTGTCCTCAGCTCCGGTTCTCTGCATATCGTTTTCGCCCAGCCAGGAGACACGGGCGTATACACCTGCACTGCAGCCAACGTGGCTGGAAGCCTCAGCCTGGAGATGACCGTCACAGTGCAGAGTGAGTCACACACACCGAGAGAGAGAGAGAGGGAATGAGAGAGTGGCTGGCTGGACGAGTTGTTGCTGAAGCATGTCCTGTTTGACTAGGAGGAAACGAGTCCCGTTGAGGACAAAAGGGGTAGACGTGTTGGTGTTTTCACTGGCGTTTACATCACCGATAGCTAAGAATTCCAAACTGATTCTTTAACTGAATGAGAGGATGAAATGATATAATAAAATAAAAGAACTAACGTATTCCACGTTTCCCTCCCAGTCCCTCCCACCATCCGCAGAAGTGATCCGGAGCTGTGGGTGGTGCAGAATACACGGGCGCTGTTGTCCTGTGCGGCTGAAGGAGTGCCTCAGCCCATCTCGAGCTGGGAGAAAGACGGCATCACTTTGACGGACACGACAGGCGCTTACACCGTCCTGTCGTCCGGGGAACTGGTGATAGAAAACGCTCAGGTCAGAGAATCGAGCCATCGAGTTATTAAGACCTCCAACGAATCAAGATTGACGTGTTTTTTTTTCTTTCGGCACACAGCCCGAGGATGCTGGGAGTTACACGTGTGTGGCCACTAACACCGTAGGGCAGGACAGTCAGACGATCGATCTGTCTGTGCACACACACCCAGCATTCACTGACATCCTGGGAGATAGGGCTCTCAACAAGGGAGAGCGCCTCTTACTGGCCTGCGGAGCCACAGGCATTCCTCCACCCAAAATCACTTGGGCTTTCAACAATAATATCATCCCTGGTGAGGAGGGAGTGGCTTTTATACTCTACTGAACGAATCAGTTCTTTTCAGGAATCTTTTTTTTTTTTTTTTTCTTTTTCAAAAAGACCTTTACTCCCAACAGCTATATAACTTCAGTTATATTCTTGCAATATTACCATGACTGAAGAGTTTACTGAAGCACTTCCTTGTGCCTTGTTTCTGTTTCTAGTTCATTATAACCACGCGAATGGCCAGAGCGAGCTGGTGATCGAGCGCGTGAGTAAGGACGACGCAGGCACATACTCCTGTGTCGCAGAGAACCGAGTGGGCTCCATCAAATCTTTGGGTTTTGTCTACGTCAAAGGTGCCTAACCGTGCCGGGTCGCTTTCAGTGTCTATGAATATATCGTACACACACAATACTGTACCTGTACATGTTCCAGAAAACATCCTACAGTCTCTACAAAGAGTAGATGTTTTCTATTATAGGTGTAAAAGGGATGTACAGACCAGTTTACGCTCTGCAGTTTGAATACGAATCCTGCATATATGTCCTGCTTTTTGTGGTCCTCCAGAGCCTCCTATAATAGACGGAGACGTCCATTCAAACCATATCGAGCCTCTGGGTGGGAATGCCATCCTGAACTGTGAAGTACGGGGAGACCCTCTGCCTACCATCCAGTGGAGCAAGAAGGGCATTAACGTGCGCACCAGCAACCGCATCCGCCAGCTAGACAACGGCTCTCTGGCAATCTATGGCACCGTGGTACTGTAACTCGGTTCCAATTCCCTTTTACACTTGCACAATGCACTTTTTTTTTTTCTATTTAGCTGCGTACTACAGAATAGTCGTTGATCAAAAATTTCTTAAGCGGTCTCTTACAGTCTCCGACTTTTACAAACGACTTTTTGTGACTTTTTTCTCAGAGCGAGGACGCCGGTAGCTACGTGTGCGTAGCTACGAATGACGCCGGGGTCGTGGAAAGGACTGTCACTCTCACCTTACACAGTAAAAACATTTCACCTTTTTTTTTAATCCTAAACTAATGGCTGTCTACTTCATCAGGTTCTCTAATCTTTACGGTGGAACCCGGCATTTCACCTTTTTTTAAAATCCTAAACTAACGGCTGTCTACTTCATCAGGTTCTCCGATTTTTACGGTGGAACCCATGAACACAGTGGTGGATTCAGGCTCCATCGTGGTGTTAAACTGCCAGGCACAGGGCGAGCCCACACCCGTCATCGAATGGGCCCGCCAAGGACACCCAGTTCTGGCCGGCGACCGCATCACCACTCTATCCAACGGCTCGCTGCGGCTCAGCAGCGCTCAGAAAGAGGACACTGCCGAGTACGAGTGCGTCGCCCGCAACCTGATGGGCTCGGCGCTAGTGCGCGCGGCCCTCACAGTGCGCGGTAAGAAAGCTGATCGGTTACTGCGTGTGTTGTAATCGACTTATTTTAAGTTACAGTTTCGAATCATATGATTCCAATTGTCCACTTGTATACGTGTTTTATGCGCGGCAGTTCACGGAGGCTTCTCAAAGTGGATGGAGTGGGGTGCCTGCAGTGTGTCTTGTGGGACAGGAATACAAAAAAGGCTGAGACGGTGCAACAACCCCCAGCCTGCCAACGGCGGCCACCACTGCTCAGGCTCAGACTCTGAGACCCGTGGCTGCCAAGGCAAACCCTGCCCAGGTTAGTCAATGTCTTTATCTTCACCTTTAGACCTTTAAGATCTAGTGTTTAGTTTTCAGCAATTTGTACCTCACCAAGGCTCATGAATGAATTAATATTTGACCCTGTGTGTGTGTGTGTGTGTGTGTGTGTGTGTGTGTGTGTGTGTGTGTGTGTGTGTAGTGGATGGTCAGTGGTCAGAGTGGACAGAGTGGGAGGAGTGCTCTCGTACATGTGGTCAAGGGAACAGGACGAGGGTACGAACCTGCAGCAAGCCTCCAGCCCAACACGGAGGCAGGGCCTGTGAGGGCCGAGCCGTGGAGGTCATCATGTGCAGTATCAGACCCTGTCCTGGTGAGCAGACTTTAGTGCGTCTTCCTGCTGCTACATGTCATAAAATCCTTGGGGTTTTTTTTTCCAAGTTTGGCTGAATTCCAAATAGCTGTCTACTCCCTAGATAAGTGCACTACAGAGTGCAAAATAATGATCTCTATACCCGTATAATACCATATAACTGTGGTTTGACACCTTCATAGCCTTGAGTTGTTTTAGATGTTAATATGCTGGCTGTGTCTAACTCGTAGTGGCTGGGAACTGGGCCTCCTGGCTGCAGTGGAGCCCTTGCAGTGAAACATGTGGTAAAGGCATGCAGACGAGAGTCCGGCTGTGCAACAACCCCCCACCATCTTTTGGTGGACCACCATGCAGTGGAGCAGACACACAAACTCAAGTGTGCACAGAGAGGAACTGCCCTGGTAAGAACAAGCAGGAAAAAGTTAGAAAGACTGAATCTGGGGAGTCTCAACATAGCAAAAAGTGCAGGCGTTAGAATTCCACCGAACATGTCACTTCTTACCATTAAAAATTATATACTTCGAAATGATTATTTTTTGTTGGCCTTGGATCATGGCTACACAAGTTCTATACCATGAAAGCTGAAAACACTCTTTGTCTACTGAGACGCTAGTACCCTAGCTTCCATTTGGTAGACACAAATGGGATTTCAGTATCTGAGCCTTTGGGGTGTTTGGGATGGAATAAACTATAACATGCAAAAAACGTGATCTAGCGGTGCGTTTTAATGATTGCGCAACTGGCGCTGGTTTGCAGTGGATGGAAAGTGGTCATCTTGGGTGAGCTGGGGCGCCTGTAGCGTTTCCTGCGGAGGTGGAACCAGACAAAGGACACGCCTCTGTGCAAGCCCCGGCCCTAAACATGGAGGAAGGCAGTGCGAAGGCAATGATGTCCACATTGACTTCTGCAACAGTGAACCGTGCCCTAGTGAGCTTTCACTTAAATACACACGTCAAATACACACAGCTTGTCTCTCAAATGCAAACATTCAACAAACATGAACAGAACAACAGAAAACTGTACTTCTGTTACCTCCGACAGTTCACGGTAACTGGGGCCCCTGGAGCACCTGGGGCAGCTGCAGCCGGACCTGCAACGGAGGCCAAATGCGGCGTTACAGAACGTGTGACAATCCCCGACCGGCCAATGGGGGTCGATCATGTGCCGGAACTGACACGGAGATCCAGAAATGCAGCACGTTGAGCTGCCCTGGTAAAACCTTTAAACACAAACTACTAGACACGCCTTGTATCTCACAGTCTCTCACTTGGACAGTAAAGTAACAGAAAAACGACACAGAGGTCGCCTCATTAGACATATTTGGCATAGATCAACAGACCGTATCAGTCTGCATTGTTACTACCTCAATGGCATGATGGAATAAACCTGGGGTGTCCAAACTTTTCTTGTAGAGGGACAGATGGAGAATAATATAGTGTCACAGAGCTGGAGTAAGCTTCTGTTTCTGTTTCTGAGTCTGTTTGCATGGAGTGATACTAAAGAACTGGCTTAAGGACTACTGCTCCTAATGTTTTATTTACACATAATTACACATATTGTCATTTTGTCTGACTTTCAGGTGACGAAAAGGTTACGGCTGATCGACTACATTTAGGGGATGTTTTTAAAACATTTTTTTCGTGCACTTGTTAACTAACTGTTTGTGGTCATGTTAGTGGATGGTAACTGGAGTCCATGGCAGCCATGGGGTGAGTGTTCAGCCTCCTGTGGTATCGGCGAACGCACAAGGGTACGTTTTTGTAACAGTCCAGCTCCTACCAACAAGGGCCGGCCTTGCCCAGGAGACTCCACCCAACTTTCTAGGTGCAACATCCAGCCATGTCCAGGTAAAAAAAAAAAAAAAAGCCTACTTGTTGCATTTCAGTTCTACAAATCGAAGAGCTCACAGTTTTTGAAGTGTGTGTTTACATGCGCACGTGACTATGGCATTATGTTACATGCTACTTTGCTTGTTCAGGTGGTCCTCAGAAGGCCAGAGGTAGTATCATTGGCACCATTAATGGCGTGGAGTTTGGCATAGCCTTTCTCAACGCGACGATCTTCAACAGCCCTTCAGGGGGCAGAGTGATCCACGCTACTATCACCAACATACCCAGGAGCCTGGGTCAGTCACAGGCTTTTTCAGGATATTAAGTCATGAATATTGATACTAAAATACAGAGAATTGAAACACTTGAAACGCCTATTATCAGGACACTCGCGTCTCAAGCAGTAGACAAGTAGACACATCGTAAACGCATCGAGTCGTTGTCTGGTTTAATGCGATGTCATTCTTTCCAGGCCCCGGTATGAGGAAACTGATCTCTGTCCTGAATCCCATCTACTGGACCACAGCACGGGAGATCGGCGAGGCCGTCAACGGTTACACCCTTACAGACGGCATCTTCAGACGAGAGACCCAAGTGGAGTTTGCGACAGGTGAAAGCAATCAGGACCGGTGCTCGAATCGCAGTGTCGGTTCACCTCCGAGAGATTCCGGAGCGGAATAATTCTGACATTTCACAATTGACACAATGACAATTCTGAAAGCTTTAGGCTCAGTTACAATCGCCTACGCAGCTGCATCTCGTACGGTTTCTTTCCTTTCTAACCATGGAAAGAAATCGTTTTTTTAAAACTCATCACGCAGTACAGTACATCTGAACACCTATGGTTTGACAGATAAAGATACAGATATTAAAACTGTTCGAGAAACAAATCAGCAGACAAAAAAAAAACCTAACGTGTTCTTCAGAACACTTTTCTAGACGTTGAGAAGTTCACGTGCTTGTGCGTTTTGCTTAAGGGGAGATCCTCAGGATGACCCATGTGGCACGGGGCTTAGACACGGATGGTGCTCTGCTGCTGGACATCGTAGTGAACGGACACATCCTCCAACTGCCCTCCAATGCAGATATTGGCCTCAAGGTAGACGCTCCACACAACTAAACTCACTGATTTAAAACTCTAAACATGCTCGTGAATGCCACTTAGCTGACAATTAATTAATTAATTAATACATTGAATTGAGGTGTTTTTATTATTACTTCCACATTACTTCAGTAAGTCTTCCACTAGCTCTATGGAGACCTCTGGTGCACAGTCTTAGTGGACTTTATTTATGTAAATATGTGTTTTTTTTCTGCCACCAGGACTACACAGAGGATTACATCCAGACAGGCCCTGGGCAGCTATATGCTTTGTCTACACGTATGTTCAGTGTAGACAAGGTGAGCGTGCCCTATTCCTGGAACCATACCATTTTATACGAGCCATCCAGAGGAAAGATGCCTTACCTGGTGCAGACGTTGCATGCTTCTTCCATCAGCGCTCAATACCGTCCTCTAGAGGAGATGCTGGAGTTCACAATCTATGCCAGCATTTCCAAGGGTGAGGCTCACTTACTTCGTTTTCACGAATACAGCTGCAGGCAGCCACTGCTTTGTAACTGATGCACTCCGTATACACGCACCAACCACTTTTATTAGGATCACCTGTATATTCATGCAATTATCTAATCGGCCAATCATGCGGCAGAAGCTCAACGCATTCTATCATGCGGATACAGGTGAAGAGTTTTAGTTATTTAGTCCACTTTATTCAGAATGGTGGAAATCATGTGATATGGCACGGTCATTCGTGCCAGACGGGCTGGTTTGAGTATTTCAGAAACTGCTGATCTCCTGGGATTTTCCACATACGTTTTAATAATATTTACCAATATATATATTAGTAGATAATTACAGTAATGACTAAAACATTTTGTATCGCATCCACCATTTCTTTTCTTTTTTTTTTCTTTTCTTTTTTACATCAGTCTAAATCTCCAGAACACATCAGTCAGTTTGTGCAGGTGTACAGGTGTTCCTAATAAAAAGGTCAAGTGAGTGAGTGAGTGTCTGTATATGCATTGAATGCCATTCTCCTTATTTGCAGGTGAGCGTAGCAACCAGTGTCCCAGTGGCTTCGTGCTGGACCCAGCTGGACCCTACTGTGCTGGTACATTATACACACAGGCAGTATTTTATTTTATTCAACGAGGAGAATCACTATTCTCGCATTCAGGGGGAAAAACCAACGTTCAGTCAATATTAGGCTGATTTTTAACAAGAGGGCATAACCTGGATGTGACTGTAGAATCTAGCTGACATTTAGAACACTTGGGACGTAACGTGGGACATAACTGTACGATATACATATAATGTCTCTCTTACTGGGCTGCTTGTGATTAAGAGAGAGAACATGATCTGTTTCTTTCTGCTGTGATGAAGATGAGAACGAGTGCGAGGAAGGCAGCCCATGCTCCCACGCTTGCCATAACGCTGTAGGCACGTACTACTGCTCCTGCCCTAGAGGACTCACAATATCTGCTGATGGCAGGACATGCCAGGGTACCAGCTGTGCACACACAAACCAATAGCACACATAGATGCCATGTTACTCTTAGAACTTAACTGTAGTCGTAACGTAATGTTAATTATTCATTACACTTTATTTTATTTGGATGGATGGATGGATGGTGATCATTTTACATTTTACGTTTCTTCTTTAGATATTGATGAATGCTCACTGGACGTCATGTGTCATGATGGACAAGAGTGCGAAAACACTATCGGTGCTTACCGTTGTGTGATGCGTTGTGGCCGGGGTTTCAGGAGAACAGCAGACGGCTTGAGCTGTTCAGGTTTATTGTTCTTTAATATAATCCTCAGATAGTTACACGCTCTCACTTGTTAACCAATACCTGTACAAAGGAAAACGAGGGCCTTTTTTAACGACTCTCTTATGACCGCTCTGGAATTATAACGTTCTCAACGTAACAAGTCTTTATTTAATGTAATGTGTTGGCGATATGTTTACTTAGAATGGCACTTTTTGTTTTTTTTTTGGGACAGATATAAATGAGTGTCAGGAGTCCAACCCATGCCACCAGCATTGTCTCAACACCATTGGCAGCTTCCGCTGTGCCTGTGAGCCAGGCTTCCAGCTCAGGAACCGCCGCTGCATCGGTCAGTCACGCACTAGAAAACTCTAGCTGCCAAGACTTTCTAACAAATTCACGAAGTGACGTATGATGACTCAGTGTTTGCAAAAAAAACAAAACTACAGGTATATTTACCTGGAACTAGGCTTTTGCAATAATAAAAAAAAAAGGCATTGCATGCAATCCAGAAACCCGTTTTATCACCGATTCTATTATATTACCAACCTCAGCTCTACAAAAACATCATAGTATGCTAGTACAAGTTAGCATTCATGAATACACCATAAAAGCAGTCGTGAAAAAGCAAGGGAAAAACATCGGGGTAGTATTGATTTACTCGTTTGCATGTCATTACTTTGGATGGGATTCAAAGAGATGAAACAGAACAACAGACCTCAACCCAGCCTTCCTCCTTCCCAATCTGACTACACCACTACAACAGTCTGACTAAAAAATATGTTCCACCCCCACAGACATTAACGAGTGCAGGCAGAGAGTGTGCCGTTCAGACCAGCAGTGTAAGAACACACGTGGAGGCTACACCTGCATCGACCTCTGTCCTACTGGCATGACCAAAGGAGTCAACGGCACATGCGTAGGTTAGTGCGTACCCAAAATCTAGGCTTCTTTGCGTGCACTCGATACTGATTTATAAATGTTCATTATTATCTGTAAGTTTCCACTAATCTTGAAGAATTTTAAAGCTTTTACTCCGCTCAGATGTGCCATGTTCTCCACAGACATCGATGAGTGTCGAGACGGCACACACCAGTGCAGATACAACCAGATTTGTGAGAACACAAGGGGGAGCTATCACTGCACCTGCCCCAGGGGTTACCGATCTCAGGGTGTGGGTCTGCCCTGCATTGGTATGTAAATCTACCGACCATAACCCCATGAATAAAGCATCACCTGGCTGCTCTGCTGTTGCCTTCTGTCCACATGCATCCCCGATCTCATTTTCTATCCATATGCATCACTTTGTTCCACCCCCTAATAAACACACACACCCTGCTTGCTTGAATTACTGCATTGCTTCGAGTCCTTAATAAATGCCCAAATTCTCATGATTAGATGGATGAGAGTGCTAAACCAGTGTTCACAAGTTCTGACTTTAGTTGAGCTGGATGAAAGCAGTGTGAAGGGGAATGGCGGACAGGTAAGTCTGCTCTCACAACAAGAACAGCACTTCCTTTTTATACTTCTAATTCTGTCTCTGTTCTTCTTCCTGTCACCTTTTACCTTTTAGGCTTTTACTCCTGCTTGGGACCTTTTCCCTTAAGTGCTGTGCTTTGCTCTAGCATTTATGGAATGCAAAATATCAGGCTAACATAAGTTTTCAAATGTGTTGAATTATAGTACATCATAGAACTAGTTATATGTAGCCTGAGTTCAAATCTCAGCAATGACACAGTAGTCATATATATATATATATATATATATATATATATATATATATATATATATATATATATACAGTGAGGGAAAAAAGTATTTGATCCCCTGCTGATTTTGTACGTTTGCCCACTGACAAAGAAATGATCAGTCTATAATTTTAATGGTAGATTTATTTGAACAGTGAGAGACAGAATAACAACAAAAAAATCCAGAAAAATGCACGTCAAAAATGTTATAAATTGATTTGCATTTTAATGAGGGAAATAAGTATTTGACCCCTCTGCAAAACATGACTTAGTACTTGGTTTAAAAACCCTTGTTGGCAATCACAGAGGTCAGACGTTTCTTGTAGTTGGCCACCAGGTTTGCACACATCTCAGGGGGGATTTTGTCCCACTCCTCTTTGCAGATCTTCTCCAAATCATTAAGGTTTCGAGGCTGACGTTTGGCAACTCGAACCTTCAGCTCCCTCCACAGATTTTCTATGGGATTAAGGTCTGGAGACTGGCTAGGCCACTCCAGGACCTTAATGTGCTTCTTCTTGAGCCACTCCTTTGTTGCCTTGGCTGTGTGTTTTGGGTCATTGTCCTGCTGGAATACCCATCCACGACCCATTTTCAATGCCCTGTCTGAGGGAAGGAGGTTTTCACCCAAGATTTGACGGTACATGGCCCCGTCCATCGTCCCTTTGATGTGGTGAAGTTGTCCTGTCCCCTTAGCAGAAAAACACCCCCAAAGCATAATGTTTCCACCTCCATGTTTGACGGTGGGGATGGTGTTCCAGGGGTCATAGGCAGCATTCCTCCTCCTCCAAACACGGCGAGTTGAGTTGATGCCAAAGAGCTCCATTTTGGTCTCATCTGACCACAACACTTTCACCCAGTTGTCCTCTGAATCATTCAGATGTTCACTGGCAAACTTCAGACGGACATGTATATGTGCTTTCTTGAGCAGCGGACCTTGCGCGCGCTGCAGGATTTCAGTCCTTCACGGCGTAGTGTGTTACCAATTGTTTTCTTGGTGACTATGGTCCCAGCTGCCTTGAGATCATTGACAAGATCCTCCCGTGTAGTTCTGGGCTGATTCCTCACTGTTCTCATGATCAATGCAACTCCACGAGGTGAGATCTTGCATGTAGCCCCAGGCCGAGGGAGATTGACAGTTCTTTTGTGCTTCTTCCATTTGCGAATAATCGCACCAACTGTTGTCCCCTTCTCACCAAGCTGCTTGGCAATGGTCTTGTAGCCCATTCCAGACTTGTGTAGGTCTGCAGTCTTGTCCCTGACATCCTTGGAGAGCTCTTTGGTCTTGGCCATGGTGGAGAGTTTGGAATCTGATTGATTGATTGCTTCTGTGGACAGGTGTCTTTTATACAGGTAACAAACTGATATTAGGAGCACTCCCTTTAACAGTGTGCTCCTAATCTCAGCTCGTTACCTGTATAAAAGACACCTGGGAGCCAGAAATCTCTCTGATTGAGAGGGGGTCAAATACTTTTTTCCCTCATTAAAATGCAAATTAATTTATAAAATTTTTGACATGCGTTTTTCTGGATTTTTTTGTTGTTATTCTGTCTCTCAGTGTTCAAATACAACTACCATTAAAATTATAGACTGATCATTTCTTTGTCAGTGGGCAAACGTACAAAATCAGCAGGGGATCAAATACTTTTTTCCCTCACTGTATATATATATATATATATATATAATATATAATATATTAGTGTGTGTGTGTGTGTGTGTGTATTTATATATCAGCCATAACATTAAAACCAATGGTGGGTGAATAACATTTGAGTATCTTATTATAAAGGCACCTGTCAAGGGGTTAGGATATATTTATTAGGCAGCAAGTGAACAAATAGTTCTCGAAGTTGATGTGTTGGAAGAAGGAAAAATGAGCGTGTACGGATCTAGATGGCCAAATTATGTTGGCTAGACGACTGGTTCAGAGCATGTCCAAAACAGCAGGTCTTGCGGGGTGTTCCTGGTATGCAGAAGTTAGTACCTACCAAGGAAGGAAGGTCCAAGGAAGGACAACCGGTGACCCCGACAGGGTCATGGGAACCCAAGGCTCACTGAAGTGTGCGGGGAACGGACCAGAGGGTCCGTTCTCAGAGAAGAGCTTCTGTAGCACAAATTGCTGAAAAGCTTAATGCTGGTTATGATAGAAAGATGTCAGAACACACAATGCGTATGGGGCTGCGTAACCGGGCCGCAGACCGGTCAAAGTGCCCATGCTGACTCCTGTCCACCTCCAAAAGCACCTACGTGAGCATCAGAACTGTACCACGGAGCAATGGAAGAGTAATGGATATTGCGCCATGCCAAACTGCAAAAAATTCTCAGGAGTGGTTTGAGGAACATGACAAAGGGTTCAAGGTGTTCTCCCGATCTCAATCCAATTGAGCATCTGTGGGATGTGCTGGACAAACAAGTCCGATCCATAGAGGTCCAACCTCGCAACTTACAGGACTTAAAGGATCTGCTGCTAACGTCTTGGTACCAGATACCACAGCACACCTTCAGAGGACTTGTGGAGTCCATCGACGGCTCAGAGCTGCTTTGGTAGCAAAAGTGGGACCTACACGATATTAGGCAAGTGGTTTTTATGTTATGGCTGATTGGTGCGTGCGCGCGTATGTATGTGTGTGTGTGTGTATGTGTATATATATATATATATATATATATATATATATATATATATATATATATATATATATATATATATATATATATATATGATGTCACATCTAGAACCACCCACCATTATTGTCAGACATAATTCTAGCATGTCACACATAGTTATGGGTTGGTTATTGATGCCCTCTTTCATTTTTCCTCCCTCTTCCGTGCATTTTCTTTACTGCTTTCCATTCACCTCTATGTTTCC
Source organism: Ictalurus furcatus (assembly GCF_023375685.1). NCBI lineage: Eukaryota > Metazoa > Chordata > Actinopteri > Siluriformes > Ictaluridae > Ictalurus > Ictalurus furcatus. Next base: position 5,470,292 of record NC_071256.1, read on the forward strand.
CTTTAATCTCTTTACATTTCATACCTTCCACCCTCCCTCTCTCTCTCGCTCTCTCTCTCTGCACTGTTCCTTGTTATGAGAGCAGACATAAACGAGTGTGAGCGTGTGCCGATGCCCTGTGCCTACCAGTGTGTGAACAGCCCAGGTAGCTTCATGTGCACATGCCCTCCTGGCCGCCACTTGCTGGGAGATGGGAAGTCCTGCGCTGGGCTGGAGCACTTGCCAGGATTCGAAAGCCTCTCATATGGTTTCCACACCTCACAGTCCTCCCCGGAGCGAAGCTCCTCCCAGCGTCGCTACCACAGTCTGACCTCTCAGAGCTACCACTCTTACGGGGGGAACTACAGGCTCAACACTCGTCCCTCGCGCTCTCGTAGGGCCGCTAAGACATGCCCTCTTGGCTTTGTTTCAGAAGGAGATAAATGCATAGGTAACTGCCACAGATGTTTCTAGTGACTACAGGCTGTCCCAAAAGTCTCCATACACAGGGGACTGTGTTTGCCAGCACCATGTCAGTTGTTCCTTCATCAGGAGGAAACACTTCCAGTCTTTTTGAATTTAAGTTTGGCAGCTGTGTCGTGTGTGTGTGTGTGTGTGTGTGTGTGTGTGTGTGTGTGTGTGTGTGTGTACGTGCCATGTTTCCTGTTAAAGTTCATCACAACCTTGTGACAGCTTCCCGATCCAGCCTTGAGAATGATTTCGATACCTTCTTCTTTTGTCAGGGGTGTTCTTAAAGCCTATCTGAAAAAAAAATCTATAATATAAATTCATAAGTAGGGCGCACAGTGGCTTAATGGTTAGCACGTCCGCCTCACACCTCCAGGGTCCGGGGTTTGATTCCCGCCATGGCCATGTGTGTGCGGAATTTGCATGTTTTCCCCGTGCTGCGGGGGTTTCCTCCGGGTACTCCGGTTTCCTCCCCCAGTCCAAAGACATGCATGGTAGGCTGATTGGCGTGTCTAAAGTGTCCGTAGTGTATGAATGGGTGTGTGAGTGTGTATGTGATTGTGCCCTGCGATGGACTGGCACCCTGTCCAGGGTGTACCCCGCCTTGTGCCCGATGCTCCCTGGGATAGGCTCCAGGTTCCCCCGCGACCCTGAAAAGGAGTAAGCAGTTGAAGATGGATGGATGGATGGATGGATGGATGGAAATTCATAAGTATAAAACATTTTGGAAGACGTGCTAAAAAGTGTTAATGTCCCCTGTGTATGGAGACTTTTGGGACACCCTGTAGTATGGGGGGGTAATACAGTATGTGTGATGATGGCTGGGAAAACCATCACTATATATAATTCTGAAAATGACAGACCTTCTTGAGCCATGTTTCCCGTTCACATGCATCTCAAACAGAAATAAAAGTTTGAGCATTTTAAAGTCAACCCCAGCATTGAAAGACACGGACATTTTGATTGCCAGTATCCGATTATAATGCAATCAAGTTAAAGGTTTTGTGAAACCGCCTCCTTACCCAGCACGAGCTTTGCAGTAAGACGATCATGCTGGTTTAGTGAAATATATTTGACTGGCTCATGAATATGGTGTAATTAGGGCGGTTTTGTGCATGTGCACTTAGTTTGGTATTATACACACCTGATAGTAATTGGACTGAGACGTTTTTGCAGTCAAACCATGTCTTCAGAGAAGGTAAAGTGCAGAATATCAGCTCGAATTTGAGGAGATACACTGTCTAAATATGTTAACGAATCCTTCATTTACAGCAGACCGCATGGCAGGAACATCACAGCAATTACTGAACTATAAAGATCTTTAAAAAAAAAAAAAAATCTGAGCTGCTTATGACACAGTGGAAACCACTGTATCTTGGTGACACAAGCTTGTATGAGTGCTACAATAGATTTCTTTCTTTGTTTTTTTAGTGTTAAAACTGACATTACCTTTGCAGCAGGACATTTATCCCAAACAGTCTACTGCTGCTTGGCGTCACCCAAGCCAAGACCAAAGAAAAAAGCCCGGAAGCAAACCTGTATATAGCACCTTGTGATTCTGTGAACCATTAAAAATATTATTCTTACAAACTTGACAGTGAATAATGTTAGACCTGAATAATGGTTGGACCTTAAAGTTCAAATCTCACACTCGAGGAAGTGGTATCACGATCCAGCGCTGTAGATCACTATAGATCATGTTGGTGTGAAGCTCTCTTCTACTTTAGGTAACCGTTAAATATAATATTAAAGAAAATTCGAGAGTGTTGGTAGGGTGAAGTTCTCACAAATAAATGTAGAGTCTGTGATGGGTCAGGGTTAGAGTTTGGGCTGCATACATTTGATCAGAAATATATATTTTTTTAAATCACACCACTGCCACAATTGTTCAGGGATCTAGCACCTAACGAGCACAATAAAAACTTCTTTTCCTAAACGACAAATTTGAGTTAATAATTATCATGAAGAGTACATTGTGTCTAGTGTAAATGTCTTTTAAATTGTCATGTCATGTAATTATGTATGTTTTTTTTTTTTTTTTATGTGTAGATATCAATGAGTGTGAGCAGAGGGACATGTGCCAGCACGAGTGTGTCAACACACCAGGAAGCCACAAGTGTTTGTGTCCCAATGGCTATCGCCTCATGACCAATGGCAAAACATGCCAAGGTAAACACGATGCTTTTTGGAAAATGAGGTAAAAAAAACATTGAGGTTAAGTTACAGATGTGTATCGACTTCTCTGTGATTAGACATTGACGAGTGCTTGGAGCAAAATATTCAGTGCGGCGTAAACAGAATGTGCTTCAACATGAGAGGCAGCTACCAGTGCATCGACACGCCCTGTCCGCCGAACTACCAACGAGACCCAGAGTCTGGGTAAGACGTCGTTATCCCACTGCATTATCACCAGATTATCACAAATTAAACATAGACCTCGCAGAATGAGGATTTTCAGTAAATCCTTATGGACCTTATAAATGAATCTGAGGTTTATCCATGTTTTAGTTTCTTAGAAGGGAAAATCCTGAACTACCTGTAGAACTGTGAGTCACACCTCTCCTGTCTGTTCTGTTTCTATGATATAAAACCCTGGGTTCAAGATGAAGAAGCATATCCCAGTCCTGTGACGGGTACAATAACACACAACCGGTCATTTTCAACACGAAATCTTCCACACACCGCAAAAAACCCCAAACATTTTCCCAACAGTTGATTTTGTCTTTATTTTCACCCCATGTTAACAACACAAACTTGTCAGCATCTGCGTTTCAACAAGTAAAAAGTAAAAGTACATTTCTGTGTTGAACTTGAGTAAGAGTATAAGTATGGCCAGTTAAAGCTACTCTTAAAAGTAATTTTTGTTTTCGAAAAGTTACTCAAGTAAATGCAGTGAAGTAAATGTCGCGCTTTACTACCCATCTCTGTTGGTAAATGAGACGTTTTAGCTGTACGCGTGTTCGACGCACGCGAGTCGAAGAATTCCGCTGTGGCTGAATGCGCGTTGCGATGATGTCACATGATGCGCACAAAATTTCGAAAAAATTGCAAGCGCCTCCGAATATTGCGAACTTCCTGAAGGGACTGGTGTATAGGTTTCCTAACAATTTTTCAGCAATACAGTATTGCTGGGCGCACGGTGGTTTAGTGGTTAGAACGTTCGCCTCACACCTCCAGGGTTGGGGGTTTGATATCCGTCGCTGCCCTGTGTGTGTGGAGTTCGCATGTTCTCCCCGTGCTGCGGGGGTTTCCTCCGGGTACTCCGGTTTCCTCCCCCAGTCCAAATGCACACATGGTAGGCTGATTGGCGTTTCCAAAGTGTGCGTAGTGTATGAATGGGTGTGTGAATGTGTATGTGAGCCCTGCGATGGATTGGCACCCTGTCCAGGGTGTACCCCAGCCTCCCCATGCTCCCTGGGATAGACTCCAGGTTCCTAGTAAGCGGTAGGATAAGCGGTATAGAAGATGGATGGATGGATATAGCAGTGTTGCATTAAAAAAAAAATAATAATTAAAAAATTTTTTTTTATTGTTTTTAAATTTTAATTTGAAAGAAAAATCTGTCAAACTTTTTATTTTACAATTTAAGCACAAAATTTTCACATCAAATGAGCTGCTCAGTTTCTCCTAATTTTTTTTAATTATTTTTTTTATAAAAATATATCCACAATGTGTTTATCCATGATAAATTATAATGATGGTGATATTGGCTTTTTGCAACTCCTTATCATTAGGTCACTAATATTACAAAGCTTTCACTATCTAACCTCACTTTTTGCTTTCTGCTTAGCTTCTGCCTGAAGAACTGTCCTCCCAATGACCTGGAGTGCGCTCTGAGCCCGTACGCGCTCGAGTACAAGCTGCTGTCTCTGCCCTTCGGTATCGCTGCCAACCAGGACCTGATCCGACTGGTAGCCTACACTCAAGACGGCGTGGTGCACCCACGCACCAGCTTCCTGATGGTGGACGAGGACGCCACACTTCCCTTCGCCCTGCGCGACGAGAACCTAAAAGGCGTGCTGTTCACCACACGCCCGCTGCGTGAGCCGTACACCTACCGCATGAAGGTCCGAGCATTGTCTTATAGCACCGACCGGGCCATCGAGTACCAGACCACCTTCATCGTCTACATTGCCGTCTCAGCCTATCCCTACTGAGAGCACTTTACCACGTGGATGGGGCATGACCGAGTGTGAGTGTGTGTGTGCGCGTGTGCGTGTGTGTGTGTACCTGTGGGTTCAGTTGTAGATCCACCACTTGAAGATCATTTGTAAGACATCGCATCAGGCCTCATAGATTGAGGAGCTGAGCTGCAGTGCTAAGAACACAGACGAATAAAGATAACTTAGCATTAACCCCTGGGGTACTCCAAAGACAGGCTGCTTTACCTGTGGCTGGATTCCATGGTGAAGCCTGAAAGGTGTAAGTTGGATGAAGCAGCTGATCCAGTCCTGCGTGTCACGACAAGCCAAAGGATGATCGGACTCCATACTTCCGATCAACAGATACAGAAAAAGGACAAGTATATGTGTATGTCTACCTATTAACTTATTGGAAAGTGCTTGAAAACAAGAATTCGAGGAAGTTTTTCGTGTGCGCGTGTGCGGTCATTTACATTATGTAGTTTGTCCAGAGACGTTCACTGGTAATCAACAGCATTAAGATCTCCAAAACTAGAATTAATATCCATCTCAGGTAAGCACTGCATTCCACCTATAAAGCATTTCCATATATATATTTTTTATTCCTCTCTATGTACAGGATTTAACGTCAACATTTTGCAACAGGCTTTTATTACAGGTCTATACACAAGCTCATAACAAAGATGTATTCTATTTTTTATTATTTGTATATAAGCAGTTGATTTTAATTCTGTAATGTTCCGGTATTGTTGTATTCACTTTTTTTTTTTTTTTTTTTTTTTGTAAACGCAAACAATAAATGTACAATCAATAACTGATGTATGATATTGTTCTTGTACTTTCATATAAAACAGCAATCAAGGATACAAGCAACTTTCTGTTTGGTCGTATGTATAAATCTTTATTGTTCGTTTTCAAAAGCACAAACATTAAAAAAAAAAGAAATACTTAATAAGGCAGTTGTAGACCAGTTTGGTTTGTAGAATGTTTGCACTTGGTCACGAGAGCAGTCAGAGAGACAGGTCCTTTTGTTCAGGCCTGTGTGTTTGAAACAGTGAAGGTCTGCTTTTAAAGCAGCGACCGATCTATGAGAATGATCGAGTACAGACAAAAGCATTTACAGACCAAACTGATTATTATTGTTGTTTTTTTTTTTTTAATTGGCAGTAAGTGCTTAAGAGACATTCCAGGCACGAAATAAAAATATGCATTGATGGATGTGTTTAAAAACCTGGCTGCTCGCCTCTGACAGCCATGACGTGGTCTTCAGAGACCACATGAGGGTGCTGTTAAATTCATCTTTTGAATAGTCTAAGGATATCCCAAACACTGGTTTAAATCTGTCTGTCATCATGAAACAAAAACCTAATGACCTAATGATTTTCTGGTGTATTAACACCTATTAGCATTTGACTCTTCCTGTCTCAGGGTTCCTACTTTTTCCATAATGAGAGCGTGTGAGAGTCTGTGTGTGTTCTTGGTAATTTATTAAAAGGAAAATGCTCTAGACATTTCAGCGGCTGCATTAATGCATAAAATTAATGAACGTCTAAAGACGACAGATTTAGCAACTAAATACCGTGTATAACTGACAGCAGAATATCTGTAACTGTAAGTTTCCAAATTTGTGTCTTAATTTCCACAGCAGCTCAAGAACCATGATTTTCGCACATCTGGGTACGTTCCATATTCTTCCAATGAATTCTGTTTGATGTAAAAAAAAAAACAAAACAAAACAAAAAAAAAACTCACGAGGTCCATAAGCATTAATGAATGGTTGATGAAGACGTAATGATTCCATACCAGATCTGCAGTCTCTGATGAGCTGTACGAGACGCGTTACAGCACTACGGATTAGTAATACAAAATAACATAACTATTCTGGAATGCCCCTTTAAGACGTAATATAAACAAAGTGAGCGTTAGTACTATAGACAAGAACAGGATTAATGGTCATTCCCTGGACAGGAAGAAATGTTTTGCTGAGAATAATTCCCAGCGGTGCAGAAGAACTGTCCAAAAGAAGGCAGTATCAGAAGGTTATAATGTGCCTGCATTATGCTATTAATGTATTCATGTGTGTCATAAGCAGCCAATGCCCTTTGGTTGTTTAAAGAGTGAATACAGCATTAAGGGCTGAAATAGCTGCAACAGATGGAAGCTTGGTGCTACTGTAACATATTAACCCTAACTAATCTGACACAAGGAGATGTAACGAACGTTTAAATCTTTTTTTTGAATGGCAAAAACAGATTTCAAATTGTAATGCACTGTTTGAATACGTAAGGTGCGAAGCCTTCCTGAGAGAAGCTAAGAGGATCGTAAAGGTCGATGGCCCGTGTACGCACGTACATGTCTGTCTGAGCGATGCAGAGGGAATGAGCGTAAGAGGCAGACTGAGGTGGAGAGAAAGAAAGCGAAGTGGGATGGGAGTTGTTTCGCAGCACCTTTGTAAAAATCTCGTCTTTGTTCTGAATGTACAGGCAGGCGGCGCGTCCCTCCTGTGGTTTCCGTCGGCGGCGTGGAGCAGACGGCGTTTAGACGGTTTTCCGTGCAGTCAGTACTCTGACGATGCAGCCCACGCCTCCTGCAGAGAGAGCCTGAGGAAAAACATAGCTGATATAAATATACTGCTACTGATATGTATACACCCATCAGCCATAACATTAAAACCACTGACAGGTGACGCGAGTAACATTGATTATCTTTTTACAGTGGCACCTGTGAAGGGGTTGGGATATATTTATTAGGCAGCAAGTGAACAGTCAGTTCTCGAAGTTGACGTGTTGGAAGCAGGAAAAATGGGCAAGCGTAAAGATCTGAGCGACTTTGACAAGAGCCGAATCTAAAAAGTTAGATGACTGGGTCAGAGCGTCTCCTAAACAGCAGGTCTTGTGGGGTGTTTCTGGTGTTCCACTGAATAGTGGTTAGTACCTACTAAAAGTGGTCTAAGGAAGGACAACACTGGTGAAGGCTAGCCCGGAAGAGCTACTGTAGCACAACTTGATGTGAAAGTTCATGCTGGCTATGATAAAGGAGTCAGAACACACAGTACATCACAGCTTGCTGCGTATGGGGCTGTGTAGCTACAGACCGGTCAGAGAGCCCATGCTGACTCCTGTCCACTGCCGAAAGCGCCTACAATGTCCACGTGAGAACGTCAGAACTGGACCATGGAGCACTGGAAGGTGGGCTGGTCTGATGAATGACGTTTTCTTTTACATCGTGTGGATGGCCGGGTGCGTGTGCGTCGCTTACCTGGGGAAGAGTTGGCACCAGGATGCACCATGGGAAGAAGGCAAGCCAGCGGAGGAAGTGGCATTCATGTGGATGTTACTTTGACACGTACCACCGACCTAAACACTGTCACAGACCAAATACACCCCTTCGTGGTAACGGTGTTCCTTAATATCACTGGTCTCTTTCAGCAGGATAATGCTCACTGACACGCTGCAGAAATAGTTCAGGAACGGTTTGAGGAACATGACAAAGAGTTCACGGTGTTGACCTGACCTTCAAATTCCCCAGATCTCAATCCTATCTAGCATCTGTGGGATGTTCTGGACAAACAAGTCCGATCCATGGAGGCCGCACCTCACGACTTACACGACTTAAAGGGTCTGCTGCTAACGTCAAGGGGGACCTACAGAATATTAGGCAGGTGGTTTTACTGTTATGGCTGATTGATGTGTATATCTTTATACACATATATACAATGAAACAATATGATGTTGATATTCATCAAAAAAAAACACTTCATCTCCAGGTTAAAAAAAACTATAGCATTGCAAATATAGCATTTTCAATAATTTGCTACCTCAGGACTTTTCTAGTACCGGTACTCTATGCACTCAATATTCTGTGTCATGCAAACTGATTCTGGCTCTATGTAATAAGTCCATGTTTCTCTAATTCTGTAAGATATAGTATCAGGACTCCAGAGTCAGAATTTGTACCTTTTTAAGAACTACAAAAAACAAGTCATTCACTTTTTTCTTTTTTACTGCTTTAATAGGATATGATTCATTCAGCTTGACAAAGGCTATATAATAAGAGTTGGATTAGCTGCATTAGGTTAGGAATAAAGCACTTGGGGGCATGCTGTTCTAGGAAAAGCATCAAAGACGGGGTGGCGTGATGCGGAAGAGTCCCGAAGACATTCATTCCTCTAATAACACCGCAAGTTTCCCATGCTAGTTTTTTTTTAAATGTAGTAAACAGCAGATATAAACAGTTGTTTATATAAACACTTGTTTATATCTTAAAGAGAAAGACAAAAATAAAATGCAGCTCGTCACTGACGCTGGAGACGCTCTTCCAATCCTTAAATCTGTTCATGTGGAGAATACAAGTCCACGTGAATTCACTGTTACTATAGAAACCACGACGAGCGCACTGATACGAACCTGTGATTTACCGTGCCGGATCTACTGTCAAAACTTCCGTTATTGAAAACGAATCCCCAGCTTCTGACCAATCAGAAGCGAGAATCCAACAGCGCTGTGCTATAAATCAGGATGAACTGTGACTCGGGACTGGAGGAGCATTACGAAGCGCACATTACGGTACCTTCTCGTGCCACTGGAGCAGGATGGCGCTGCTGTTTTCCGACGGCTGCTCGAAGCCCTTGTAGATGTACTTCATCAGCAGATCCACGCCGTTCTTATCCAGAGACTGCACTCCCTTCTCGATGTCGCTTGTCTTGAAGGAACTGAGCACTTTCAGAACCAGCCCCTCAGCACGGTCCTACACAAACACAATCAAAATGCATCAGGAACGACCTGCTCATGTCCTTGTGGAAGCTGTTACTATAGAAACGATTCATAGAAACAGAGCTGTGGTATAAATACGTGTCATGAGGATGAGTGGGATGATGAATTCAGACTTAAACTGTCACCAAGGCATCGGAGGAGCACTTATTGAAATGCAGGAAAGTCTAACGCAAGAGTACATGCTGGACACGTCGATACCATTTAATAGCTTCGTAGCGTAGACACACTGCCCAACCAACCCGTCACTGCTCTCCCGACTCACCTTGACGTTCTGATTCTTCGTATTGATCGGTGGGTTTTTCAGCACTGCTTGCAACGCGTCCATGAGGTTCCCTCTGCAGACTGGAGTTAAGGGGGGAAAAAGGATAATCGGACACGTCCCGAACAGGCGTGTCGTGTGTACAAAAGCTCAACGTCAATACAAATGTATTTCATCTGGGCAGAAAGGGTGTGTGACGTCCAAACAGCAACATGAAGTCAAGCGGCAAGCAGAAACAGGAAGTAAGGTCTCACGTCAACCACGATGGTCATATATGGAGAAGAAATCAACTTCCTCGACTTTGCACGCGGTTTAAAACGACACGGTGTCATAACCTACCAACTAGACATGCTCTGAATGAACAAAACTCCACAGTGTGTACCTACAGCAAGGCTGTATATCATAGCGGTTCCTCATGACTCCTGAAAGACTTCTACGTTAGGAATGTGGTTGTAAAGCATGTCTGGGCATCCACCAGACTCTAAATCAACCTTCGTTCCTAGACACGAAAAAGGGTGTGGAACTCAAGCGATCAAATCTTATCTGAGAACCCTAAAAAGCTCAGAAATAAATAAATCAATCTAGTGCACTTCAGTAGGGAAGTGAGGACTGGTTTGGAACTAGACACAAAGGAGCATTATGAGAAAGCTATTGTCTTCAGTAGAACATTTACAGCTCTGAAATCTGCAAGAAGAGTCGCACGAAGTACGAGTCCAAACATATTTCTAATCTTTTACAGGTAAATCTGCCAGGCCAGCTGCTTTACATGAGTGAGTATGATGTCTTTCAGCAAGAATTCATTGCAATGCAATACCAAACTGCTCCATACAGGAAATACAGTGCATTACTAGAGTATGCAGGATTTTCCCCCTGTGCTATATTTAAACTAGTAAGTTAAATAAGGTGAAATAAGTGTGTGGTGATGAGCAGAAAAGAAAGCCAGAGCCAAAGAGAAGGATATTGTCTGATGAGGGAATCTACTTCTGCTTCATCCGGACCCAGCTGGTTCTCTGCTCCATCCTCCTCGTCTACAAACTTGTTCTCGTCGTATTCATCCACATCCACTTTACGGAATCGGTCGGAGACGGTGTTCTTCGACATGATGATTAATCCACACGCGTTCTATCCGCTATGCTAGTCTGGAAACAGCTGGATTGTCTGTCTGTCTGTCTGTCTGTCTCTCTGTCTGGCGCTTCCTCATCGACGCAGCTGCTGCATTCCGCTCACTTCCTCATCCAGGCGCCGCCTAGTGGCCAAACACCAAACTGCTCATTTCAAATACACTAATACAGTGGTTTTCAAAGTGGGGGCCGCTAGGGGGCGCCTGGGGGCCTCAACAATTTGGTGTGCCCATCCCTCCCACTAGTATGTTTTCTCTTTCTCTCTTTCAGACAACCACACACACACACACAATCAATTCCTAATGTAAAGATGTAATTATTAATAAAAAAGGGGGATATATTCAGAAGTCTGTATTTTTAATGTGTTTTAAAGACATCTTGCAAAAGGGGGCCTCAGTCAAATGTTAATGCCATTTGGGGGCCTTGCCCTGGAAAAGTTTGGGAACCCCTGCACTAATATATATATATAGCCAAAAGTTTGTCGACACCAGACCATGTAGGCCTTTCCCAAACAAATCTGGAAGCACACAATTGTATAGGATGTCTCTGTATGCTCTAGCATCCCTGCTGCTGAAAAGAAAACAAAAAAAAATACAAACTATCACAGAGATTCTAATGGTTTCCACTACAAATATCATTACAAACCATCAGCTAACCATTAAAACCAGTACCATTACTGGTCCTTAATGGTATCCACTAGACATAACATGGCACCAATAGAAGGCAACAAATTACCAGTACAGACCCACAGGGACCATTACAGTTTCCATTAAACCATTAGAAATTCTATGAAGATTTATATATATATAATTTTTTTTCAGCAGGGATGACAATGTCACAAAAAAAAAGGTGCACAAACACAGGCGTCTCTGGCTCAGGTGGTAGAATGGGTTGTACATTAATCGCAGGGTTGGAGGTTTGAAGTGTTCTTGGGCAAAACGCTGAACCCCAAGTTGCTCCCAATGCCTTGGGCAGGGGATGAGAACCTATGACTCACAAGCCATATATGGCTATTTCAGTGATTGCCTGTGGCTCAACAGCAGGAAAAACAATAGGAATCACGAAAGCTAGTGTGTCAATTAAAATGACATATTTTAAAATATTACTTAATTCATAATCGATGCCCATTTGTCATGTAAACACCAATCTGTTGCACAACAAGCTCAAATTTCACTGGACAGTGTGGAGCAGAGCAGTAATTTCCCGGTCTAATTCATAAATCATCTGAAAACTATATAGCCAGTCTGTTTCCTTTCTTTTTTTTTTAACAAAAGTGAAATGGCTAAAAGAAAAAAGGTAACTTTTTACATTAATGGTAAATAGTGTTCAATCTACTCTTAGTTACGTACTGCATCTTGTATTGATTTACCATTTGATCAAACGACCAAACGATCATAATTGATTTAAATGACGTCCAAGTGCCACCTACAGGCCTATTCGGTGAAGTGCAGGCTGTTGGGTCAAGAAAACGCAAAATGTCAAATGGCCTTTATCACATTACCACTTTTTATAATTATGTAATAATAGTAAAGATAATAACAAGAATATATATATATATATATATATATATATATATATATATATATATATATATATATATATATATATAAAGAATAAATCCTAACTTTTTTTTGTCATTATGGCTCTGCCAGATGAAAAGGTTACCGACCTCTGGCCTTTGGTGTATGTGTGAATAAGGAACAGTGTAAAGTGCTTTCTAGAACTGCTGGTTAAAAGCCATTATATAAGTGCAGACCATTTAAATATGCTCAGCGTTGTAAAGTGACTTGTTTCTTTTAATAATAGTTGTAAGTACAGCCTCCTCTGAAATATTAGTAACTGGAAAGTCCTCTTTCCTGAAAACTCTCCTGTGGTAGAAAACTTATTGGCTGTTACATAAATGTCACCTTTACAGAAAACCTCACCATATCAACAATGATACCTTTTTACTTAACAGAGCGTTTCTTTTAAATCCGTTTATTATTGTTCTATTGCGGTGGCCGAGAACCCCCCCAAAAAAACAAAAACTAAAAAAAAAACAACAAAACAACAAATTGTAAGCACAATGACATCTGAAAACACATTAACAAATCAAACAAAACGGAAAAGTAAGGAATAACCCCACCCCCATGAATTACTTATCGCTGATTGGGCGACACATCTGTCAATCAAGATATACAGGAAGTACAGCAGGCTGCGGCAGTGAAACTCAACTCGTGTGCATGTGTTAATGTTTTGTCCGTACTGCTGTTAAAATAAAAAATTAACAAAACTACGGCGTGTCCTCTGATCTGTCCCCTGTGGATTAAGTTCTTGCAGCAGCCGCATAACCATGTTTTACACGCAACTTGTGTTTCCGCTGAATCGCTAACCGGTAGCCGATTAACTGTCCTGCGCCACACAGCTCTGCTCTTATAGCATCCTTTACTTCATTTAATGGGGAATATATATATATATATTTCTCCTCTAAACAGACCTGCGCCCTTTAAGTATTTTTTTAGGGAGTGCAAGCTAACATTTATCTCATTGTATGTTAACAGCAGATCCAAAATCACGGCATATGACCGTCCTTCCTCAAAGTAGCGCTGAATAAATTCCATTTTCTCATTTCTTTCCAATATAAACTTTTATTTTCTAACATTTACAGTTCGCTATTGACAAAAAAATGAATGGTTTAAAGTAAACACAGAAATCCACTTATGTACAAGAAACAAATTTGTTTACAATTTCTTACTTCCTGTATAGTTTGATTGACAGATGTGTCGTCCAATCAGCGGTAAGTAATCCATTCGCAAACTATACCTACCTTTTCCGGTTGCTCTGATCCGTTAGTGTTTTCGGATGCGTCATTGTGTTTTTATAATTTGTTGGGGTTTTTTTTTGGACTTGTTATTTTGATTTCATATTTGTGTTTGGTTTTGCACTTCTCGGCCACTGTAGCTGATACAGAATGGCTGATAAACTCAAAGCACTAAAGCAGCAGGTTTGCTGTTCCATCGACAAGGCCAAGGACAAACTCCAAGGATTAGGAGACGCGATATGGCACCATCCAGAGCTGGCAAATGAGGAAAGACAGGCCCATGATACTCTGGTCCGCTTTTTCACACAAGAGAAAGGGTGGACCGTGGAGGCACACTATAAACTAGAAACAGCTTTTCGGGCCTGGTGGGGACCTGTAGGTGGAGCAGATGGTGATGCTGTGGTTAATGTGGGGTTCCTGTGTGAGTATGATGCTCTGCCAGCTATAGGCCATGCGTGCGGCCACAACCTCATAGCAGAGAGCGGAGCTGCAGCAGCATTAGGCCTGAAGGCGGCGCTGGAGAGCGAGGAAGCGTGGCCTGTGCCAATCAAGGTGTGCCAATTAAGCCAGAAGAACCATATATGGGTGTGATGCTTAGGTGTCCACTAACTTTTAGCCATATAGTGTATATCACAACGCTGCATGTATTCTATATGAATTTCTCATTTTTAATGTGATCCTTGCATTCTCTGCTCTGATGCCAGTTTGATTGCAAATATTTTGGCTATCTGTTTATTTCAGCCTAGGACATTTCTTAAATGACACCGTGAAATGACTTCATATTATAGCAGCACATGGTATAAACAGTCCATTTATCCAGTTATATGTAAATGATAAAACTAATATGGTCATCATTTTGTATATTATAATCTGATTATGTGAAATTTAGCTAGTGTTAGTTAGCTGCTTGGTTCATGGCTTCACTTCCAGTTAATAATATCAGTACAAGGAGTTAGCTTAGACATCAAAATGAGCAACATACCAGGAAAAACTGCAAAGAAAAAGAAATCGAGTAAAAATATTAAGATATTTTTTAGTTTTATTTTTTTTAAATCAGCATCTGGGATTCCCAGGGAATCTTACATTCAACTCAAATAACTAGTTTTCTACAGTGATGTTGAATACTTGAGGCTTAGTATATGCCCAGTGCAACAATTTGGGTAACGTTCTAGCTCTCTAGGTTGCGCTAATGTTAGCGTGCTTGGGAGTGTTAGCTCACCAAAGTTAGATGCTTAGTAGGAATTTAGTTCTGTTTCATTCCTCCTGCCAGAGACGGTGCTACAGTAGTGGATGATCACAGCGCCAGCCAGGTAGGTCAAGAAAATAAATACCAACGAAGTCAGATGGTGACGTGAGCTGAGCGGAGGTGATCTGAGCCACTGCAGCTGAGTGATCTAGCTTAGTGATCCAACTCTTTCGCTTTCTCGCCTTCGGATTAGGTCGAAGTTTTTTATCACATCGTCAAGTGCAGCTTTCTCTGAGCAGCGATAATTCGTCCTCCCAAGCTGTGACAGTACTTTTGGCCCTGCACTGTCTGACTGGTAACAACTTGTTTGTTTTCCGGACCGCTTTATCTGCACGGTGTGCCGCTTACCTCTCCTCTCCATTCCTCGCGGTTCATCCTGGGGTAGGAGTATTTAATTGGATCATTTTTTACTGGCTCTCCACATGGTTGTATTCTCCACTTTAGCGGCTATGACTTTCAGCTGCCTATCCACTGCCTATCCCTTGAATGGTAAGTTCTGCCCTAATGAGATTCTTCCTGACGATGGGCATGATCTCTGCCCATCATGCCTGTGTGTTCAACATATGGAAGAAGCACTTACGGACCCATGCCCACATTGTGGCTTGCTCCTGATGTCTGAGAGACAGCTGTGTTTGGCAGGACTGGACCACAACCGGGACGGTAAGATTTTGGAAGCAAGTTTGGGTTCATGGCAGAGAGCCCAGAAACGCCGTGCCTTAGCAGCTACTAGCCTTCCCTCAGCTAAAAGAAGATCTAGCTTTAGTGGAAATCCTTTGGCAGGGCACCTGTTATCAAAGAAGGTGTGCAAATTAAGGGACCGTCTCTAAAGTTACATATTGGTATATATGTTTCTAACTTCAATAGCATTTGAAGAGAATGACTTACAGTCATAAAACCAACTGTAAACTGTATATCTTTACAAGAAAAATTCAAGTATTGTCATTTCGATATATTTTTATTCAATTTATGTAATTCAACATGGCATTTTGCCTTGAGGACATTTGGCACTATTATACTTCCATACCCCTCACCCCTGTGGTGCCTGGGGTTGCGGATTCTGCCATATCTGGACGACTGGTTGCTTTGCCAAGTTGGGTCTCTTGGTGAACAGAGCAAAGAGTTCGCTGTCTCCCACACAATCCATCACATTCAATGGGGTGATGAGCGATTCATCCACAATGTGAGCCTCTCTGTCTTGGACGACAGACATCTTAAATATTCTTGCCCAGTTTCGTCTGGGGGCGTCTCTCCAGTATGGGATGTTATTGAGGCTGATTGAAATGCTGACTTCGGCCACCTCTGTAATTCTTCTGGGAATGCTTCACCTTCAGCCCCTGCAGGTGTGGA
The DNA here is from genome assembly GCF_023375685.1 of Ictalurus furcatus. Taxonomy (NCBI): domain Eukaryota; kingdom Metazoa; phylum Chordata; class Actinopteri; order Siluriformes; family Ictaluridae; genus Ictalurus; species Ictalurus furcatus. The sequence continues at coordinate 5,486,426 of NC_071256.1, forward strand.
GCAACAGTTTCGAACCACAAAGGTGTCTGTGGCGAATGGTCAAGGGAGCTGTCTATGGATCACATCAACCTGCTGGAGATGCATGCAGTTTTTCTGGCCCTGAGACACTTCCTCCTGGTGCTGACAGGCCATCATGTACTTGTGCGCTCGGACAACACTTTGATGGTTTTTCAATCTGAATCACCAAGGGGGCACGAGGTCAGAGAGCTTGCTACGGCTCACTCACAATATCCTCACCTGGTCACTCCCGCGGTTTGCATCACTGAAGGTTGTTTATTTGCCAGGGATAGCCAATCATTTTGCAGAAGCTTTGTCCAGAAATTAGCTTCATCCAGCGAGTGGAGGCTCCACCCGGATGTAGTTCAGGACATTTGGCAGGAATTCGGTGTGGCGGAAGCGGATCTATTCGCTTATGTCACCTCCGCTCAGCTCACGTCACCACATGACTTCGTTGGTATTTATTTTCTCAACCTATCTGGCTGCCGCTGCGATCATCCACTACTGTAGCACTGTCTCTGGCGGTCATCCGGAATTCACAGAACCACGGTTACATCCGTAACCAGCGGTATTTCTACAATCTAAATTTCGAATGATATGTTTTTACAGGCAGATCATACTCCTAAGCATTCTAAGCAAAAAAAAGAGAAAAATATTGGTGAAAATATGTTAATTATAATACACCAAAGAAAAATATTTCCTGTGAAATGTGTGTACCTGTGTGGTGTGTGTGTATGTGTATATATACACACACACATACATATACACACACACACACACACACACACTCTCTCTCTATAAACCCTCTCCTGCACTTGCTTGGACTCTCACATCTGCAGATTATTCAGATCATGCACAGTACAGTGTTTTCTTCCAGAATGTTGTTTGAACGATGGCTAATGATTAAATTATTAGGTAACTGTGTTGGGGACTCCAGCAGAAGAGGATGGAGGTGGGAAAGTGGATTTGCTCCGAGAAGGCGCTTTCCAGGATGTGGATGTGGTGTTTATGGCTCATCCCTCTCAGAAGAATGTTGCATATCTACCTGCCATGGCTATACATAGGTGAATCAGGATTGTATAGCAGATTCAAATGTCTATTCTAAGAATTGATTTTATTCACCTTTATTATTTGTTTATAATAAAAAAACAATAATTTATTTTTCAAGAATTATTAAAAAAAAAGAAAAGATTAGCTGTTTGAGAAACATGATATGGCAAACAAATAATGTACCAATATTTTGGAGCCCTTTTGCTGTGACAATATGGAATTTTAAAAAAATATATATATATAAAATTTATATTAAATTAATATTTATATTTGAAACTGGAGTACCCAGAGGAAACCCCTGCAGCACGGGTCGAACCCCCGACATTATATATATATATAATGGAGTCGCTGTTTTGCTTTGATACGACAATCAGTCCATTGTCTCTGCAGATGGGTGGTTGCACGCCTTGTCATGATGCGTGGATTTAACTTTGTCCGAAATATTAACATGTACATGTAATGACATTATCCCTGGATTTTTTTTTATCTTATCGTTCAGGAAGTACTGTAACTCAACTGTTGTTAAGTACATTGTTAATAGTAAAACACAGTAATCAAACTAGTACTACTAAATAAATGAAACAATTTGTGGCGACTTAGTGGTTATAAGCACAATAGGTCCAGAAAAATGCATGGCAGAAAATAGGAGATTGCATCATTGTTTCTGTGGAGGGCTCTGATTGTGGAATGTGCTGATTCAACAAAGGAAGGCCCCCACCTTTTCTTACTGAAGTTATCACTTTATGGGTGAAGGACTTTGGGATTTATCTGTTGGGTAAGCCATCTGGTTTTGGTGAGTCCAAGGAAAGGGCATTTTTCTCAATAAACTTGTGGCATTCTGGGGGGGTGGCAACATTCAGCCAGATGGCCACTCTGACAAAGGTCGCTATTTTAATTGACAAAAGGTTACAGTTTTCGTCCACTAACGTTATCGCTGATGCGAACAGTAGATATATTATAGTTGCTGGTACTCTAATGCAAAGACAGGTATTGTATACGCTCCTTAGATTGATTGATTGATTGATTGTTTATTTATTTATTTATATATATATATATATATATATATATATATATTGTAAATGGCAACCCTTTATTGTATACTTTATGGAGTTACAGACACTTCCCACTTAAATTTTTGTGCCTGTTCTTGGGTTTTATAATATTTATATAACCAGCGACAGTTATTGAGTAGCCATGATGAGCCGGGGGGGCGGGGGGTGGGTTTTTGTTTTGTTTTGTTTTGTTTTTTTTCTTCTTCTCAATGAAATATTTGGGAAAGGGAAGGGAGGAGAGAAGAGAAAAGGTAAATGAATCACATGAAAATGAATCACATGTAAATGAATCACATGAAAATGAATCACATGTAAATGAATCACATGAAAATGAATCACATGTAAATGAATCACATGAAAATGAATAAATAAATTAAATTATAATTGAAGCAACAGTTCTTGGTACTGAACTTTTTTCATTTATTGAGTTTTAAACAACATAGTTTTTATAGATGGAATGAGCAAAATGATATTTTTCAGGATATGTTTAGAAAACTAATCTAATCTAGTTTAGTTTACTTGTTGGCAAGTAATCTCTCTCTTCCTCCTACTGATCAGCCATCGCTAAGAATCCAGCCATCGTCAAAATTAGGAATTGTGGACTAAAAAGCTATCCAGGTGATTTTGTGTGCATTAGGGTTATAAGTATATAATAACGAATATAATGAAAATGTGTTCACAGATCCAAATGTGCAGAAGCTGTTATCTAGTTGATCTGAGGTCTATAAACCACAGTTATGTATGTCCGTAGTGTTTTTTTAGCGTAACCAAGACACGAGGCGGTGCTGTTCCACTAGAGAGGCGTGGTGGTACGTTAACGGACCCTACTAGCATAGCTTACTTTTGAAAACATGAACCGACCAGGTGAAAAAATCTCAACTTTTTTAAATGCAGATGTAATGAAAACCTTCAGCGTAGGTTTTTATGGCTATCATAGAGTACATTTTTCATACCCTTCCACCCCTTATCCTTTTTCGGCCTGCTCTTCCAGTGATGGGGAAAAGGCTTTTTATTTATGTTTATGGTTTATTTATGTTCTGCGTCACTGTTGTTGTTTTTTTTTTCTGACAATGCTCATTATTTTAATGAACACAAGTATTTGTGCTCCTCACAAGATGTTTGTGATGCAGTGCAACAGGCATTGATTATTGTTGTTTGTGTTTCAATTTGCAGCGTGCTGGTGAAGTACCATGGACGTGCAGCTCATGCATCAGCGTATCCCTGGGAAGGAGTAAATGCTCTAGATGCAGCTGTCATGGCCTACAGTAACATCTCTGTACTACGCCAGCAGTTCAGACCTGACTGGAGGATCCATGGTGAGCTTGTATCATTAACATCATTAACCTGATAATCACAATTTACAGTCAGCTCCAGCCTCTCTAAACATCCTCCTCCTCCTGTAGCGACTCAGTGCTACAAGAGGCAGAGCACAGGCACAAAGGAAACCAGGATGAGCAAAAACTGGGTGTTTATTTAGTGGCTTGAGGTGGCTTGGGATAGGAGTTGGGGAGTGAAAAGGCCAAGTTGTGGAGTGTGAGGCTGAGCAGAGGCATGACGTGATCCAGGCAGTGATCTCATCGGCTGGAAGGCAGTGACACGGTGGGAGTCAGCCAGGTAATCCTCGTAATCTTTTTTGTCTGTAGGGGACAAAGAAACAGGCATCAGCATAATAGTATGGTGAGAACACGCTCACATGGCTGTCTCTGAGGCCCCCTTTTATACTCCCGGAGGGCAGAGAGCTGCCACTGCCATCATTTTCTTCCAGCCGTGTATGATTCTGTCACCCTGCCTTATAGCCACGTGCTGTCCTGCTGTGCTATCCAAAACACCGGGGGTGCTGCAGCACAGCTGTCTTTCAGAACCATTTCAGCAGCCGTGCGAGGAGCGATAATCCTTTGATGTGCGCGGGCTGTAGCTCCGCCGTCACACTCCTCATTGCACTAGCAGTGGCTATTGTAATTTCAGGCACGTAGCTATATTTAAAGCCATTGTCTGATTTATGAAACGCAAAACACTTTTGTTTTATTAATTTGTAAGAAGTAAAATATCCTTGGGAACATGCTTTATTTGCAATATAAGAAACAAATACTATATTTTAACTGCACATTTCAACTGGCACCTCCTGATGGTCTTACACAACGTCCAAATGCCCTGTTTACAAGGTTGTTTGTTTTTTTACACTTTAAATAGACATGTTTTGTATAGAGACGTATACAGAGAAAGTTTTTGTATTCTTCTGTCTTACTGGATTTATGGTGAGCTGTGAATGTTTGCCAGTACATTTTTACCAGTACTGTAGTGCTGCTATTTCCCTCAGGACCAGTAAAGTTTCTATCTATCTATCCATCCATCCATCCATCCAGACATATTTTCAGTAAGGATCCATAGGAGAGGACATTGGACCCTGGAGGACCTGGAGAGATTCTGTATTGAATAGTTTCAGATACATTCCTTGCTCAATATACTCTAATCTTGTCTAGATTTGTAGCGTGGGTTTATTTCCTGTTATTAAAAGGAGGTTGCATTAGGGATAGGTGGATAAAGATTCCTGAAGCTTTGAGGCTTTTCCCAGATAATATCCAGGTAATATCTTGAAGCCTCTGATTAAGCTGCTTTGGATAAAGAACCAGCACACTTAATTTATATAAACTTTCAGTCAGAAGCCTAACAATGCTACGTGTTGATTATCACCTGATAATCTCATTTACTCATTGAAGTGCGGCTAAATATAAAATAATCAGTGTGATGCAATAAAATCATATTTAACCAGTGGTACAGATCTGCAAAATTTCAAAGCCCTGGCACTGAACCAATTCAACTAGCCAAGCGAGGCCTCGTTGGTCATCAATCGCGTACTTCTTTTGAAAACGATACAGAGCTTCAATGGTGTTTCATCTACTGTCTCAAAACATCTCAGGATCAAATGTAACATCACTAGGTTGCAGGAGTGTCAATAATTGACGTGGTTGTGTTAAAAAATATTTTTGGCGAGGTTTTTGAAGAAATTCAATCAAAAGTTGTAAGGTTTTGTGATTAAGCTGATTAAGACAGTTAACCCTTTCGTATCCATCTTTATCGAGAGTGCTGTTAGAAACTCTGATCTTCAGACTGATGTCTTCTGCAAGCTGGAAGAACCTTCAGATCTTCAGTGTAAGTGTAAGTGCGTGAACCTGAGCATTGCAGTGTGGCGTGTGTCTTGGTCAGGTGTCATAAAGCACGGAGGTGTGAAACCCAACATCATCCCTGACTACAGTGAGCTGGAGTACTACTTGCGCACCCCCTCACACCAAGACCTGCCCAACATCAGGGCCAAAGCTGAGGCCTGTTTCAAAGCTGCTGCTATGGCTACAGGATGTGAGGTGAGTGCATAATCATATGGACCCAATTTACAATTTCCAAACGAAGTTGCTTTCACCTCGCTCGCCGTTTTGCTGCCCAGCTTGTGATGGTTCACACTCCCACGTAAACGATCATACATTTGACCAGGAAAAAAGGAAAGGGTTTTCATAGATATCTGCCATCTCAAGTCAAAATGACCTCGACATAATGTTTCTCATATAGTATAAAAACATGATTCTTAAAGTGCTCGTTAAAGTACATAAAGCATCAGGATGGAAGAATCATCAAAGTAACCAGATCGAAGTAGAACTAACAGACCGATCACATCGAAACGACTCGCGTCTTGCAGGTTGAGGTCCTGTTCGAGAAGAATGAGTTTTATGAAGTCCTGAGGAACCGCACTCTAGAAGACCTGTATGAGGAGAATGGGAAAGCTCTTGGCATGAAGTTCACCATCGACAGCTTTTCAGGTAAAATAATACAGCGATGACGCTACCGTTTTCTTTCCGAGCATATCTCCTGACTTGTTTTAAGAGAATCTCTTTGCTTTCAGTAGCGCATCAGAACTAGTTAGAAAAGACACTGATGTGGTGAGAAAGAATGCCGACACACTTGCATCATGTTTATTGGAAAAGCAAGATAAACTCATTTTGTGATTTCAATCCCCTTCATATCAGGCTCTACAGATTTCGGGAACGTAAGTCATGCTGTTCCAGGCATTCACCCTTATTTCTACATTGGCTCTGAGGCACTGAATCACACTGCAGAATATACAGCTGCTTCCGGTAAGTCTGAAGATAAAGTGGAACGGTGCCCTCTTTTAGTGTGATCTTATTAATACACCCAACACAGTTTAGTCACAGAGCAATCAGGATTTCACAGAGTTTTTGTGATTGTTGTGGCCAGAAATGCTTGATTTTGCTTTTTTTTCCATTTGTGATGCAGTTTGTGGAGTTTTTTTGGTGCTTTTTTGAGGAAAAATATTTGAATTGGCGAAACTGCGATCTCACGGAATTGTTTTGCACGGTCTTGTGCAGTGATGTTTGTTGGTAAATGAGACCTTTTAGCTGAACGCGCGTGAATCGAAGGGGGCTTTGGCTGAATGCGCGTTATGATGATGTCACATGACGCGTCTTGGCCCAAATCTGCAGAAAATCCGCAGCAATTTCGAAAAATTGCAATCTCCTACGAGTATTGCAGCGTTTCCTTGATTTTTTTGCATTGATTTCTGTGAATGCAAAATCCTACAGGGACTGGAGCAATATTCAAAGGTTTCTTCTGATACTCTGTCATGTCTGTTATATTTCGTGCCATTTTTGGTCTGTTTGAGTGGAGTAACATGAGAATAGGTATTGTGTAAGTGGATTGTGTATAATAAGAATATAAATATATATATATATTTTATATTTAGTTAAAAGCTTAAACAAAGAATATTGTTTAAATTCCATTCCTTAATGCATTTTATCTGTCTGATCCATTTTGCAAAGTTTGAAATAGAATTTTTACTTGACTGTGGTGCTTTTACAGGTGCAGACAAAGCTCAGTTTTATACTCTTCGTACTGCTAAAGCTTTGGCCATGACTGCGCTGGATGTGATCTTTAGCCCTGATGTGCTGGACAAAGTCAAACAGGAGTTTAGAGAGTCCAAGCTCCGAGGAGAGAAACCACAACAAGAGAAACATGGAGAACTGGAGAAAAACTGAAGGGTTTAATATTCAACAGTTATAGTGACTGATTTCTGAATTAGATATTTTAGTTTGTGCTTTTTTTTTTGTTGCACATATTCAAGCTTTAAATTTGACGTGTCATTTTTTTTGACTGATTTATATGACTGATTCATACAGTGCTGTGGAAAAGTGCGATTTCTCCTGTTTTTGTGTAAATCTCATACTAAATTGTTTCAGAAATTTAAATAAAATCAAGATAAAACAAAGGCAACATGAGAAATGAACATGAAATACAAATAAACATGAAATACAGTTTTTAAATGATAGTTATTTATTGAAGCAAAAAAGTTATCCAGTACCAACTGGGCCTGTATGAAAACCGTAGTTACTAATTGCCCCCGTAATTACTAATTCCCCAAATCTATGAAATTGTATTCATAATGGGGTTCAGCTGGACTAGATGCAACCAGACATGATTACTGCAAACCCTGTTCAATCAAATCCTCAAAAAGATCATCATACATACAGTCAAGCATGGTGGTGGAAGTGTGATGGTGTGGGGATGCTTTGCTGCTTCAGGGCCTGGGAAACTTGCAGTAATTGAGGGAAACATGAATTCTGCTCTCTACCAGAAAATCCTAAAGGAGAATGTCCGGTCTTCAGTCCGTAAATTGAAACTCAAGCGCGACTGGATTAAGACAATGATCCAAAGCTTAGGAGTAAATCCTAGTCCTAGAAGTAAGTGAAAGACTGATCTCCAGTTATCGGAAGCGTTTACTAAAGTTGGCACAATCATATTTTGAGTTTAAGGGGGCAGTTAGTTTATCACATGGGTGATAGGTGATAACTTTTTTTTTAATTAAATAAAAGAAAGAAAGAAAAAAAAAACTATGGTGTGTTTACTCAGGTTGCCTTTATTTTATGTTGTATTTCGTTTGAAGATCTAAAACTATTTATTATGAGATATACACAAAAACAGAAGAAATCAGGATGGGGGCAAATACTTTTTCACAGCACTGTATTTACAACTGATGTAATTAAGTTTGAGAATTATTTAGCAAAAACCAGGAAGCCCTTAGGGATACTAACTCTGTCAGCTGTGAGAAGAGCTCTTTTTAATTTTCCCACTGTATCACTTGCTCAGTAATAATAGTATATCGTAATGCAGAATGTCCCAAAAGTCTCCATACACGGGGTAAATTAACACTGACGAAGGCACAACTGACCTGGTGCTGGAAAACGTAGTCCCCCTGTGTATGGAGACTTTTGGGACACTGTGCAGTTCACATCAAATAGTGGCCATGTCCATGCCAGTACATGTCTTGCAGTACAATTTGAGCTACTTGGTGGCAATCCATTCATTGGATCATTTATTCATCTGTCACAATGCCAAAACACAAGGTGCTCCCCTGTCTAAGCCAAAATTGGGGTGATGACCTATCACCAGAACCTCCAGTTCCGGTTCTGGAGGTCTGAAGTTAGGGAAGAAAAAGGCCAGCTCCCTGCCGGCCTCCTCATGTGAAACATCTGGCTTAAGGACTCCCATTGTGTGCTAACCTGTTAGCAGACACAAGAGCATCTTCATCATTTTGATCAGCATCTAGTTCGTCTTGCATTTCTTCATCATCAATCATTCCATCATCCTCCACAGCAGTTTACTCAATGTCCTGCTCTAGCATCCTTTTTTCTCTTTGGCCAGCTCCTGGATATAATTTCTGCATAGAATAGGAAAGTGGGCTCACATTTTCCTCTGTACTTTTCTAGTGCTTCAAAGCTGTGAGCTTTTGCTATGGTGAAATGCAGCATGTCATCTCCCAGCTGTCACGTATCGTGACGTAACGGAGATAAGGTAGGATGCAATCGCAGTGTGAACAAGTTTTATTTAGGAGAGAGACAGGCAGACAAATCCAAAACGTAATCCAAAAACAGGCAAAAGGTCAGGCGACCGGCAAACAGGCATACACAGGGCTAGGCAGGAATCAAGGTCGTGGTCACGGAAAATAGGGTCGAGATACAAAACATGAAACATAAGCCACAGCGAGGGACTGGTAGCGGAGAAACCAGCGTGAACTAAACTAACGAACCTAAACGTGAAACTGTGACTGTGGTTATCCATCGTAATTTGTTATCTATTCTAACTCAATATTCCACGCCGTGTGCTGGGAGGCGCGTGGTATATATACAAACATAATCAGCCTCGTAATGGCTGACGGCTGAGGGCGATTCAGACACACGTGAAACAATAGCCAATGACAGAACGGGGAGGAGACATAACAGAAACATAAACAAATGCACGTGTCGAAATGTCACGATTGTCCACAAGGGAAAAGCAGGTGCTCGCGCGCTCACATGCTCCACAGCGCGCTGCTTAAAGGGGAACTCGTGACACCACCACATTTTAATTTTTCTGAATTAATAAATCTATTAATTAATCTAATTTTACTTCACCTAGATTTTGTGGACTTACTTCTCTTAAAATTTACTTCTGTGTTGATGTGCTTCTCTGTTTTGATGCTCTGACCAGGTTAGAGTTTCTGTTTATTTAATTTTATTAGTGTTATCTCCTCGGCTTTACGTGCTACACTGTTATATTATTTGTTACAAGTCTTTAAAAGGTAAGGACATTATATTCATTATTGTGTGCAGATTGTTTATCAGTCTTGGTAATTTTGTTGGTTAGTTCAGCTTACTCTCCGAGTTGTTTTCACATTGTGGACAACGTTCGGTTTTTGTAGGATACACTGCTGTCTCATTCGTTTATGGAGACTTTGGGTGTGGGAGTTTGGAGGATTGTGAGAGTAAGCAGAACATGCCAATGTTTTGAAGGATGTAATGTTATTTAATTGCGAATCTGTTTTTAGAGGATTTAAACCTAACATGGTGAACAAATTATATTACAGAATTCAGGCAATTTTACTGGGGTTATTCATACAGTGTAGCAAGTAATAATCTGGAAAGACCTTTGTAATATCACAGTCTAAAACTGGATTTAAAGAGAAGCAAATTAGTAAATGAATCACATGTAAATGAATCATACATAAATGAATCACATGAAAGTGTATCACTTGAACATGAATAACATGAAAATGAATCTCATGAAAATGAATCACATGTAAATGAATCATACGTAAATGAATCACATGAAAATGTATCACTTGAATATGAATCTCATGAAAATGTATCACTTGAATATGAATCTCATGAATATGAATCTCATGTAAATGAATCACATGTAAATGAACCATATGAAAATGAATAAATAAATTAAAGACAGAGAAGTCCTTTTACATTCTTGGCATTGGGAATGATGATGTGCTTTATGAGCTTAGAAAATCACTCTGCAATTATATAGCTAGAGGAATCAAAGTCTGTGTGGAATATTACTGTTCAAAGTTGTTTTGAAGCATCTATTCTGCTCTCACTTCTTCTGGTATTCATGTATGCTGGAACATCAAAAGGCTACATGCTTGAAAAGGAGTCTTGACCTGTAGATGGCCTGGGCTCCTCATAGAGCCGTAAATTATTCCATAAAATTGCATACATGAATCAGATTTCCAATAATTAAATTTAGATTAAAATATTATACTGTAAGGCTGATTGGCATGTCCAAAGTGTCCGTAGTGTATGAATGGGTGTGTGAAAGTGTATGTGATTGTGCCCTGCGATGGATTGGCACCCTGTCCAGGGTGTACCCCGCCTTGTGCCCAGTACTCCCTGGGATAGGCTCCAGGTTCCCCGTGACCCTGAAAAGGATAACGGTATAGAAGATGGATGGATGGATGGATCATATGTTAGCTTTTGTTTTTTTATTAATGGAAAGAAATTTTATACAAGTTGGATATTGTCTCAAGATATCTAAATCTAATAAACATCTGGCTACACAATCATGTATATAATTAGCTTCATTTGTGGAACCGAAATTGACAGAAATTAGCCGGGCTTACACAGGTCACCAATGATCATGTTGCTCCTCCTTTTCCTTCATCGGGTCCTTGACTGTTTGCCTCGAGTTGGTAATGCAGGTTAGTGTTTTTATTGAATTATTCATCAAAATGTAATGCAACTTTGTACTCATTTGATACCTGGTACGTAATTTATTTTTCTATAACAGCACACCCCCAATTGTTTTATTTAATAGTAGAGCCACATTTGCATCTACATTAATTCCAACTTTCTGCTAAAATTCTGCCTGGAAAATAAGTCTGGAATGGAAAATAGTGATTCAGTGTTTAAAATGTCTGACGCCATAATGGTGGAGTTTTGTTCATGTTTATAGATTACACTACTGTAAATCCGACTGTGTCCTAAATCACATCAGCAAGTCTGTGTAACCACTGAAGTGGCAAATTATTTTTAATTAAGTGAAAAAGACTTCCCTTACTTGCAGCTCCAGTGCAAGTAAGCCATCTTTTCTGATTACATTTGGAGAAAGTTAATATTCTATTGGTACATTTAAGTTATAAACAGCAATAATCAGACCTTCTCTTCTCCTGACCCAGAGTTAGCAGCACCACCTTGTCTCCTGCTTCGCAGATCTTTGCAGATACGAGTGATCCAGCATCAGCCTCAACACGCTGCTGATCAACATCCTGGCCCATCACTCAGGCTCGCGTTACTGTCATCTGCTGTGGAGACAGAAGAGAGTGTTAGCGCATGTTAAGAATACTCAGAGCAGCAGAGATTCACACACAGGAAAACGTGACGTGTTAAACTTCAAATAAAACTATAAGTCATATGTGGAATTTAAACCACGACTAAAAATCTACTTATTTTTCCTGGCCTAATTATAGCTCTTGGTTCTTTTATCTTATTAAATATATCTTCTTAGATTTACAGTTCACTCATTAAGGACTGTAGATGGTTTATTAATGTGCTTTACAGCAATTCATTTGTTTGTGATCTACACCAAAGACATTTATGTTTGAGATCAAAAGATGGATATCAGATGAGAGTTTAGGATTTTAGCTTTTATTTCCTGGTGTTTAAATGGAAATGTGTTAAACAACATAATACACAGAACCTTTTGTATCAGATATCCAATTTTTAGGTGAGCAAAAGTATAGGAACAGATAAGTCTTGAGGCAAATTAAACTAAATAACATTTAATATTTTGATGCATATCCCTTACTTGCAATAACTGGATCAAACCTGTAACCCAGTGACATCACCCAATTGTTGGTTTCTTCTTTTGTGATACTTTTTCAGGCTTTTACTGCAGCCTCTTTCAGGAGCCGAAATGGGCTAAGGTCTTGCTGCATGATAAAGTTCCTCCCGATTAATTTGGATGCATTTCTCAGTTAATTGGCAGAGAAAATGCTCAGTACACCAGCGGTTTCTTTCTTTTTCAGGACATTCCGAATTGTTGTGTTGGTTACGCCCAGTGCTTTCACCTGTTTTCTCAGCTTCAAAATGTCTTGCTTTTCTCCCATAGACAGCTTTCTGATCTTCCTGTTGGCTTATCCTATTCCAACAACAAATGCAGTCTTCACAAGTGAAACCAAAGGCTAAAACCAAGAGATGTTCAGAGCTATTCATTGTTTAAACAGTCAATCTAACAGGACACACCTGGGTAACAAGAAATACCTCGCAGTCACATGTTCCAATATTTTTTGCTCGCCTACAAATTGGACAGTCTGGTACAAAATATGATATATGTTCCATGTCATTTAACACATCTACATAGAAATACCAGGAAATAAAACCTGAACTTCGAAACACTCTTTTCATATTCATCTTTTGATCTTGAACCCAAATGTCTTCAGTCTCCAACAAAAACAAATGAATTGGCCTTGCCGGTCCAATAGTTTAAGAGGGGACTGTAGTTCATTTAGGTCAGAGGTATGCAATCTTTTTCGAAGATTTTCTTTTCTAATTATATCAGATATCGCTTGTTCCAATAAATTAAAGTAATTACTACCATTTCTCAATTCACTAGGCTAAATATTTAATAACAAACATTCCTTCATTCACTTATACCAATTACTTAGATTTTCACATTTCAGAATATTGAAAATGAGATAATTTAAACAAAATGCCTCAAATATACCTCATTTCACTGTTGTACACTTTTTTAATTTACAAAAATTTAAAAAAAAATTTCGACTTATTCCATAAAAATCCCAGTTAAAAAAAAAATGTTAATAAGGTATCACTTATTATCCAACTGATATTATTGCACTTTGAAATAATTAATTATCAACAAAAGCTTCTGTGACAGTATGCTTCTGCACAAAGTGACAAGAAATGTGGACAATAAACATCGTTGGTTTGGTTTACTGTTCTTTTTGAAACACAAAAGCTCTCTTTTTCAACTTAATGTGACCTTGTTTGCAGGTTAAAATGAAGCTGCATTGGAGTAAATAAATGCTACACGCTCTATCTACCCACCCTAAACTATCATTTGGCTCCGAACCGACTCTATCGGCTCCCAAGCAAATGATTCACATTTGTCAATCAAATTTATACTGTAATTACAAAAACGACATTACATTTCTTCACGAGTTTAACAGAGATTGACGATGTCACAAAGGTGTGCATAAATGGGCCCTTAGTGTTGTGCATTTTTATTAGCACAGCAGAGTTTCGAAAAGAGTCGTCTCACTTGTGAGTGACACATCACTTAAACCCGAGCCCTCTGGTGTATATTTGGATTTTAAAAAAATGGAACCTTCTTATGACGCATTAGCAGTTGCTTGGCAACCGCTTTATTAAAATATTATAGAATAGAATCATAGTTCAGTACAAATAACCCAGAGTTTCTAAACAATTTCGACTTCGTCACGAGAAGGTAAGCGCCTCAATATTCAAACTAATTTAACATTTTCTTCATGGACATTTATAATGATTGATATTTAACGAACTTTTTGTGTTTACGCCGAAATAAATATAATAATAATAATAATAATAATAATAATAATAATAATAAATCCAGTTTACCGATCTAGACCACACCAACAGTGCACCCACACTTGTCCTATTAAGTAGTTTAAATTAGTTTAAAACACTTTGTTATTTATTTATTTATTTATTATTATTTCATACCCGTCTTAATGACCTGATAGCTTCTTGTGTGCGCGTGCACGCTTGCTAAGATATAAACAAAGTCACAGAGTGCAATGTTAGCAATAATCACCGCTATCTTTCCCTCCTGGGCTGAAGATTTCCTGTCCTCCAAAGCTCGAGATGTTCTCTCATCAACTCTTCTGTCTGACCTGCACTGTGTATGTTTTAATCCGTGTTTATGTGCCATTAGTGAGGTTAGGTTAGTGAGTGTGGGACCTATACTGGATCATGATGGAGGACCTGCACAAAGATTATTTTCATGCTTTCATTACTCAAAAAAAAACAAAAAAACACCCAGATGCATTCTAAGATTTCATCTCATTCAACTGTAAATGTCATTAATAACTGGCTCTGACACAAGGTGTGTTTATAACAGTGGTGTTTATTGCAAATACTGTTCATCTGTCACTTCATGACATTGTTGAAAAAAAGGTGATTCTCAAAGTGCCGGACTTTTATCTGGGGTTTATAGAACCATGGTTACTTAAATAACGACTGTTTTCTTTTTTCTAGTTTCAGAGTGATTTTACAAATTCACTAATGGCTCAGAAAGTTCATGTGGAACCTTACCACGTTTTTGGTTTGCGCCGGGAAACGAGAAACAACTTGCTTTTTTCGGACGAACACACCATCATTTTCCCAAGCGGAAACAATTGTGTGCTCTCCGATGTCCATCAGCGATGGACCAAGTTCATTCCAGGTAAGCCTGCAGAGAGTGTCACTTCCTGTATGATCTTTTAAAATAGCATAAGCTCCACAGCGCGCTGCTTAAAGGGGAACTCGTGACACCAGCACATTTTAATTTTTCTGAATTAATAAATCTATTAATTAATCTAATTTTACTTCACCTAGATTTTGTGGACTTACTTCTCTTAAAATTTACTTCTGTGTTGATGTGCTTCTCTGTTTTGATGCTCTGACCAGGTTAGAGTTTCTGTTTATTTAATTTTATTAGTGTTATCTCCTCGGCTTTACGTGCTACACTGTTATATTATTTGTTACAAGTCTTTAAAAGGTAAGGACATTATATTCATTATTGTGTGCAGATTGTTTATCAGTCTTGGTAATTTTGTTGGTTAGTTCAGCTTACTCTCCGAGTTGTTTTCACATTGTGGACAACGTTCGGTTTTTGTAGGATACACTGCTGTCTCATTCGTTTATGGAGACTTTGGGTGTGGGAGTTTGGAGGATTGTGAGAGTAAGCAGAACATGCCAATGTTTTGAAGGATGTAATGTTATTTAATTGCGAATCTGTTTTTAGAGGATTTAAACCTAACATGGTGAACAAATTATATTACAGAATTCAGGCAATTTTACTGGGGTTATTCATACAGTGTAGCAAGTAATAATCTGGAAAGACCTTTGTAATATCACAGTCTAAAACTGGATTTAAAGAGAAGCAAATTAGTAAATGAATCACATGTAAATGAATCATACATAAATGAATCACATGAAAGTGTATCACTTGAACATGAATAACATGAAAATGAATCTCATGAAAATGAATCACATGTAAATGAATCATACGTAAATGAATCACATGAAAATGTATCACTTGAATATGAATCTCATGAATATGAATCTCATGTAAATGAATCACATGTAAATGAACCATATGAAAATGAATAAATAAATTAAAGACAGAGAAGTCCTTTTACATTCTTGGCATTGGGAATGATGATGTGCTTTATGAGCTTAGAAAATCACTCTGCAATTATATAGCTAGAGGAATCAAAGTCTGTGTGGAATATTACTGTTCAAAGTTGTTTTGAAGCATCTATTCTGCTCTCACTTCTTCTGGTATTCATGTATGCTGGAACATCAAAAGGCTACATGCTTGAAAAGGAGTCTTGACCTGTAGATGGCCTGGGCTCCTCATAGAGCCGTAAATTATTCCATAAAATTGCATACATGAATCAGATTTCCAATAATTAAATTTAGATTAAAATATTATACTGTAAGGCTGATTGGCATGTCCAAAGTGTCCGTAGTGTATGAATGGGTGTGTGAAAGTGTATGTGATTGTGCCCTGCGATGGATTGGCACCCTGTCCAGGGTGTACCCCGCCTTGTGCCCAGTACTCCCTGGGATAGGCTCCAGGTTCCCCGTGACCCTGAAAAGGATAACGGTATAGAAGATGGATGGATGGATGGATCATATGTTAGCTTTTGTTTTTTTATTAATGGAAAGAAATTTTATACAAGTTGGATATTGTCTCAAGATATCTAAATCTAATAAACATCTGGCTACACAATCATGTATATAATTAGCTTCATTTGTGGAACCAAAATTGACAGAAATTAGCCGGGCTTACACAGGTCACCAATGATCATGTTGCTCCTCCTTTTCCTTCATCGGGTCCTTGACTGTTTGCCTCGAGTTGGTAATGCAGGTTAGTGTTTTTATTGAATTATTCATCAAAATGTAATGCAACTTTGTACTCATTTGATACCTGGTACGTAATTTATTTTTCTATAACAGCACACCCCCAATTGTTTTATTTAATAGTAGAGCCACATTTGCATCTACATTAATTCCAACTTTCTGCTAAAATTCTGCCTGGAAAATAAGTCTGGAATGGAAAATAGTGATTCAGTGTTTAAAATGTCTGACGCCATAATGGTGGAGTTTTGTTCATGTTTATAGATTACACTACTGTAAATCCGACTGTGTCCTAAATCACATCAGCAAGTCTGTGTAACCACTGAAGTGGCAAATTATTTTTAATTAAGTGAAAAAGACTTCCCTTACTTGCAGCTCCAGTGCAAGTAAGCCATCTTTTCTGATTACATTTGGAGAAAGTTAATATTCTATTGGTACATTTAAGTTATAAACAGCAATAATCAGACCTTCTCTTCTCCTGACCCAGAGTTAGCAGCACCACCTTGTCTCCTGCTTCGCAGATCTTTGCAGATACGAGTGATCCAGCATCAGCCTCAACACGCTGCTGATCAACATCCTGGCCCATCACTCAGGCTCGCGTTACTGTCATCTGCTGTGGAGACAGAAGAGAGTGTTAGCGCATGTTAAGAATACTCAGAGCAGCAGAGATTCACACACAGGAAAACGTGACGTGTTAAACTTCAAATAAAACTATAAGTCATATGTGGAATTTAAACCACGACTAAAAATCTACTTATTTTTCCTGGCCTAATTATAGCTCTTGGTTCTTTTATCTTATTAAATATATCTTCTTAGATTTACAGTTCACTCATTAAGGACTGTAGATGGTTTATTAATGTGCTTTACAGCAATTCATTTGTTTGTGATCTACACCAAAGACATTTATGTTTGAGATCAAAAGATGGATATCAGATGAGAGTTTAGGATTTTAGCTTTTATTTCCTGGTGTTTAAATGGAAATGTGTTAAACAACATAATACACAGAACCTTTTGTATCAGATATCCAATTTTTAGGTGAGCAAAAGTATAGGAACAGATAAGTCTTGAGGCAAATTAAACTAAATAACATTTAATATTTTGATGCATATCCCTTACTTGCAATAACTGGATCAAACCTGTAACCCAGTGACATCACCCAATTGTTGGTTTCTTCTTTTGTGATACTTTTTCAGGCTTTTACTGCAGCCTCTTTCAGGAGCCGAAATGGGCTAAGGTCTTGCTGCATGATAAAGTTCCTCCCGATTAATTTGGATGCATTTCTCAGTTAATTGGCAGAGAAAATGCTCAGTACACCAGCGGTTTCTTTCTTTTTCAGGACATTCCGAATTGTTGTGTTGGTTACGCCCAGTGCTTTCACCTGTTTTCTCAGCTTCAAAATGTCTTGCTTTTCTCCCATAGACAGCTTTCTGATCTTCCTGTTGGCTTATCCTATTCCAACAACAAATGCAGTCTTCACAAGTGAAACCAAAGGCTAAAACCAAGAGATGTTCAGAGCTATTCATTGTTTAAACAGTCAATCTAACAGGACACACCTGGGTAACAAGAAATACCTCGCAGTCACATGTTCCAATATTTTTTGCTCGCCTACAAATTGGACAGTCTGGTACAAAATATGATATATGTTCCATGTCATTTAACACATCTACATAGAAATACCAGGAAATAAAACCTGAACTTCGAAACACTCTTTTCATATTCATCTTTTGATCTTGAACCCAAATGTCTTCAGTCTCCAACAAAAACAAATGAATTGGCCTTGCCGGTCCAATAGTTTAAGAGGGGACTGTAGTTCATTTAGGTCAGAGGTATGCAGTCTTTTTCGAAGATTTTCTTTTCTAATTATATCAGATATCGCTTGTTCCAATAAATTAAAGTAATTACTACCATTTCTCAATTCACTAGGCTAAATATTTAATAACAAACATTCCTTCATTCACTTATACCAATTACTTAGATTTTCACATTTCAGAATATTGAAAATGAGATAATTTAAACAAAATGCCTCAAATATACCTCATTTCACTGTTGTACACTTTTTTAATTTACAAAAATTTAAATTTTTTTTCGACTTATTCCATAAAAATCCCAGTTAAAAAAAAAAGTTAATAAGGTATCACTTATTATCCAACTGATATTATTGCACTTTGAAATAATTAATTATCAACAAAAGCTTCTGTGACAGTATGCTTCTGCACAAAATGACAAGAAATGTGGACAATAAACATCGTTGGTTTGGTTTACTGTTCTTTTTGAAACACAAAAGCTCTCTTTTTCAACTTAATGTGACCTTGTTTGCAGGTTAAGATGAAGCTGCATTGGAGTAAATAAATGCTACACGCTCTATCTACCCACCCTAAACTATCATTTGGCTCCGAACCGACTCTATCGGCTCCCAAGCAAATGATTCACATTTGTCAATCAAATTTATACTGTAATTACAAAAACGACATTACATTTCTTCACGAGTTTAACAGAGATTGACGATGTCACAAAGGTGTGCATAAATGGGCCCTTAGTGTTGTGCATTTTTATTAGCACAGCAGAGTTTCGAAAAGAGTCGACTCACTTGTGAGTGACACATCACTTAAACCCGAGCCCTCTGGTGTATATTTGGATTTAAAAAAAATGGAACCTTCTTATGACGTATTAGCAGTTGCTTGGCAACCGCTTTATTAAAATATTATAGAATAGAATCATAGTTCAGTACAAATAACCCAGAGTTTCTAAACAATTTCGACTTCGTCACGAGAAGGTAAGCGCCTCAATATTCAAACTAATTTAACATTTTTAACGAACTTTTTGTGTTTACGCCGAAATAAATATAATAATAATAATAATAATAATAATAATAATAATAATAATAATAAATCCAGTTTACCGATCTTTCTAGACCACACCAACAGTGCACCCACACTTGTCCTATTAAGTAGTTTAAATTAGTTTAAAACACTTTGTTATTTATTTATTTATTTATTATTATTTCATACCCGTCTTAATGACCTGATAGCTTCTTGTGTGCGCGTGCACGCTTGCTAAGATATAAACAAAGTCACAGAGTGCAATATTAGCAATAATCACCGCTATCTTTCCCTCCTGGGCTGAAGATTTCCTGTCCTCCAAAGCTCGAGATGTTCTCTCATCATCTCTTCTGTCTGACCTGCACTGTGTATGTTTTAATCCGTGTTTATGTGCCATTAGTGAGGTTAAGTTAGTGAGTGTGGGACCTAAACTGGATCATGATGGAGGACCTGCACAAAGATTATTTTCATGCTTTCATTACTCAAAAAAAAACAACAACAAAAAAAAACACCCAGATGCTTTCTAAGATTTCATCTCATTCAACTGTAAATGTCATTAATAACTGGCACTGACACAAGGTGTGTTTATAACAGTGGTGTTTATTGCAAATACTGTTCATCTGTCACTTCATGACATTGTTGAAAAAAAGGTGATTCTCAAAGTGCCGGACTTTTATCTGGGGTTTATAGAACCATGGTTACTTAAATAACGACTGTTTTCTTTTTTCTAGTTTCAGAGTGATTTTACAAATTCATTAATGGCTCAGAAAGTTCATGTGGAACCTTACCACGTTTTTGGTTTGCGCCGGGAAACGAGAAACAACTTGCTTTTTTCGGACGAACACACCATCATTTTCCCAAGCGGAAACAATTGTGTGCTCTCCGATGTCCATCAGCGATGGACCAAGTTCATTCCAGGTAAGCCTGCAGAGAGCGTCACTTCCTGTATGATCTTTTAAAATAGCATAAGCATTGAAGTATACAAGTCAGTTTCTTTAGATATTACATACCCAAGGTGTATATCTCACATGCAAATGTTACTCTACAGGTGCAATGCCATGCCGGCAGGGGGAACAGGGCATACAGGCGCTGGCTCTTAGCCCCGACCGGTGCTACCTGGCTGTGTCAGAGCTCAGAGAACAGCGTACCATCACCATCTATGACATACAGAGCGAGCAGTGCTCCAAGAGACAGGTACTGACGGGCGGCAGCAATGGTGTCCATGAGTTCGTCTGTATGGCTTTTTCTGCAGACTCCAAATACCTGCTGGGCCAGTCTGGAGGACTCGATTGGACCCTCTTCTACTGGGAGTGGGAAACGAATACGGCCATTGCCATGGTGCAGACCACAAAGCTTGGCTTTGTCAGTCAGGTAAAAACTCCGAGTGACTTGTAGCTGTAGGTGAAGGTGCACTTAGATAGTCCACCCTCATTCATTCATCTTAAGTAACTGATTTATCCTGGTCAGACTTGTGGTGGTCCCTGCACTAACCTGTTGATGTTATTTTGAAGACAAGTAGATGTGTGCTTTTAATATGTATTTAGCACTTATTTTGATGCAAAAGTCAAATAACAGTATGTAGTTAAAGCAGAGTCTGAAGCCACATTTCTTATTTATTTATATGTCGACAACGATGGTGATAATTTCTCTAACCTATAATATCCTGTGGTGCTTCTTTTAACAAGACTATTTTTCATATTTCATTGTAGCTTTGTAGTTTACAACATTAAGATATGTGTTCCTGTGCACACTGGCAGTGTATCGAGCCAAATGGGAAGCTTCTGATGTACATTAAAATGTCCCCTTTTTTTTGCCTTAGACGCAATAATAGTTTCACGGTTGTGTGTTGTAAGTGAAAGTGTTCATAGTGATTGTATTTTCTCAATCCCAGGTAAGCTTTAATCCGAAGGACAACACACAGATTTGTGTGAGTGGAAATTGCGTCTTCAAGATGTTCAAATTAGAGAACAACTTCCTGAATCAGACCAGCTCGTTTGAGATGGACCAAGAAAACTTCATGTCCCATGCGTGGATGTCTGAGGACTGCATCGTCTCAGGGACAGAAACAGGAAAACTGCTCATGTTGACAGCGGGACAATGGCAGAACCTGGGGAGGGCTTCTGAGAGGTAGCAATAGAGAGAGATGCAGAGAACCTCTCCAACATCCTCTTGTTATTCTATTTTAACATTATAGTGCTTGTATCATCCTACAATATAATACTTATTGGATTCTCTATGTTCTACGTTCTCTCCCTCGACAGGTGCATCACTGCCATCGCGCGGTTCTCTAAAGGTTTTGCCTGTGCAGCTGCGCCAGGGCTAGTTTGCCTTTATGAGAAAATAGAGGAGTACAGCTACAGGAAGACCTCAGAAATAAGAGTGAGTGCGTTCATATTTAATATTTGGCAGAAGTGTTTATACGAGGCGGCTTACACAATGAGGTAGCTGAGCATGATTATGGTTAAGGGTCTTGCTGAAGAAGCTACCTGAGCATGAATGGAAATAATCACTAAGAACTGTGTCTTTCTGATCTGCAGATTCCTCAGGACCCCTGCAGCAGTCAGCCGAGTCAGTCGGAGCAGCAGGAGATCACAACAATATGCCTGAGTCCATCAGAGGAGATGCTGGCTGTAAGCACATGCCAAGGACAAATCTACCACGTTAGCCTCACCTCGCCCGAGATTAGCCAGGTAACAGAGCATCAAAGGTTGTGCTGAATATACAGTAATAAAGAAAGATATTTACACCATGTTTTTATACTAGTATAAAAAGGACATCCCAAAAAAGAGTGTTTTGTCCCTTCTGCTGTAATGAAGTTCACTGTACTGACTCCACTGTATATTTTTCCAGGGTAAGCAGGCCAACTTTGAGTTCCTGTTTCACTCTGTTCACTCGGGGAGTATCACCGGTCTGTCCACCTGCTCCTCCAAACCCCTCTTCGCCACCTGCTCCAAAGACCTCTCCGTGCGCATCTGGAACTACAAGACCAAGTAGGAGCTGTTAATGTTTTATTCACATAGCACCTTTCTCATACTCAAGGTCACCAACGATGATGACATACACACACTAGACAACACAAAGGAAAATAAGTTTCCAAGGGATAAATCTAAAATTATTTATTTATTTATTTATAATAGCAACATCTGCCTAGAAAATCTCAATCTCAATTTGATGCTGTTTCCAGGAACTAGAGAAAATATCATATATTTTGTCCAGGCATTGTATAACTGTTACTCCGTGTGCCTAATCCAAAACCATCACAGCATTATCCGACATGAGTACCAAAATGTCCATAGTGCTAATTTCCTGTGACGGTTTTCTGACTGTATGGTGCTGTCATGTTTTTTTTTTTTTTTCTGCAGGTCTCTGGAGCTGCGTAAGGAGTTTCTTGAAGAGCCGAACTTTATCTCATTGCACCCAAATGGCCTCTCCATCCTGGTGGGCTTCCCTGATAAAGTCTGCTTCATGAATGTGTTGGTTGATGAATTCCGCACTGTCCAGGAGTTCAACATACACAACTGCAGTGAGGTGGGTACTCACTAACCTGCCTCCATAAACATGTCATCACATTGAGACATTTGGATTGAGATTTTATGATTCTATTCAAGTTGGGTATAAAGCAGTAATGTGACAAATCCAAAAGACTGGTCTCAGTAAAGTGCCATAGATGATTCCTACAGCACAGGTTGTCTGTTGTCTTCGCTTTCTGTCCCTATTCAACTGCAACTGGTGTTAAAAAATGAAAGAAGCAGTACATTTTACAGTTGTGTATATATTTTGTGTACACGCACCCAAAAGTAACAACAAGTACGTTTATCAAATAATTTCCTCAAGTAAGATCTCATAATATGATGAATCTGTAATTAAAGCATGCATAGAGGACAGAACCAATATAATCATTATTAGATGTTTGTTCTTAAGTGTTATTATCTGAATGAACAGCAGGGACACACAATTATAAAATGAAATAAAATAAAATAATGGAGTGTTCAATTTACATGTGTCCACAGTGTGTTTTCAACCATGATGGCAACGTGTTCGCCGCTGTCAGCGACAAACTGATAAACATCTGCAACATCAGAACAGGAGAAAAAGTGCATCTGAATGGCCACATTAACAAGGTCAGTACATTTCACCACCACAGGGCTTGTTTGCAGAAGGTGTGTCCTTGAGTTAATATATGGAAATGTGGGGTGTCACTAAATCCTGTTATACAAAACAAATATTATAAGTGAGTGCATGTTCACATATTTGGTTTGCAGCTAATGTGAGCTAACGTGACAGGATTTTCAGGGCATATTCCTAAAAAAAAAAGTGTCTAATAAATTTATGAAAGGGCAGCAAAAAGTAGTTTCCTCTTTATCTCGAATCAGAGGAGGCTACAGGGATTAGAAAAGTCACACATATATTTTTTATAAATGTGTAAATAAAAATATCTGAAATAATTAAGAGCATTAATAAATATCTATGACTCAAATACCCTGTTCTGACTCTTCAGGTGCAGTCAGTGATGTGGAGCAAAGATGACTGTCGTCTGGTGTCATGTGGTATGGACGGCGCTGTATATAAATGGGACGCTCTGACGGGCGCCTGTGAGTCCTCTAAGAACTTGGAGAAATCATGTATCTGTATGGATGCGATGTTCTCGCCCGACACTGGGAGTGTCCTCGCTGTAGGCAACAATTTCACACTGAATGAGCTCCGAGATGGAAAGGCAAGTTAAAAAAAACATATGAATATTTTACTCTGAGAAAGGTGGATAAAGTTACAATTACAGCAGTTCAACTGCAGAACACATAATGAACAAAGGCTTTAACCATACACTCGCTGCAAGATTCAAGCTTCTTGTTTTAAAGCCTAAAGTGATTCATTCTCTATATGTGTTTGGACAGAATTACTTCATTTGTATGTGTTTTTGTTTGCATTTAGATCCTAAGGGAAATATCCTCCGATGGCGTGGCCTACACAGCCATCTCCATGACTCATTCCTGTAAAGCACTCTTTGTTGGAACTGCCGTTGGTACTGTTCGAGTCATGCAGTACCCGTTGGAAGAGGAGAAATCCTGGACAGAGTATCAGGCGCATTCTGGTCCCATCACCAAAGTACGTGTGTGTTCTGTTGATGTCATGATGATGTGTGACGTAAGAGTTAATGACCAAAGAAGCATCCTGATATCAGACAATAAGCGAGAAAGAACACAATGAGTCTGTTATTTCCTTGGCTTTGTGTGCTTCCTCCTGGCTGAGTGATTTATTTCGCTAATGATGGTTATATCTGTTCTTCTTGCTTTTTACTTTTCCAATCTCTTCACCATTTCTTGTTTCGTCGTCTGTGCAGATGGTCGTCACGCCTGGTGATCAGTATCTTCTGACGGCCTCAGAGGACGGCTCCCTCCTCATCTGGGCGATCACTGACCAGGAGGGACGAACGCTGGATTTGGTAAAAGAGAGAGATTACACCGAGGAGGTCATCTGTACAAAGGCCTATCTGGAGGAAAAGGTGAATAAGACTATTAGCTATATAATATTTGAAACTGATGGAGTGACGTTTCCCTTATAGTAAGTAGTACCTCAGAGCTCCAGGGTCCCTCATTCAGTCCAGAAGCCATGTATGGTCCTAAAGTTTTGCTTTGATGTCCAGCCTCTGATATTTTCTTGTGTTAATTTCTGTCATCATCCAGGACCAGAGAATACGAGAGGCTTATGCACAGGTGAAGTTGCTGAAGGAGGATCAGGAGCGCAAGATAAATCAGAATCAGATGGACTATGAGAAGAAGATTAATAAAGTCGAGCAGAATTTCCTCCAGCAGATTGAGGCTCTGAACAGCCTGATCGAGGTTAGAACTTGAGATCTCCATCTGATAATTTAGATGTAAGGCCTCATTAGTGAGTCTAGGACAGTAGGTAATGATTAGTTTATAGGTTGATGTAACACATTTTTGATTCTTCTTAAAGCTATCAAATGATTTTAATGTATTTTTGAGAAACAGTTATCAAATGAGTACAAAGTAACATTACATACTGATGAATAATTCAATAAAAACAGTATATATCTCATTGTAGGTGCTGAATACTGAGAAGGAGGAACTGATTTTCTTTAAGGAAAAGGCCCTGTCTGAGATGATGAAAAAACATACCACAGAGCTGAAGGATCTGGGTAAATACATTCACAAAATCTATACGCTATAACAGTATCTCTTTATATTCACTGCATAGAACATTGCTTGTTTATACTTAACACAGAGTTTGGGTTTTAAAGTTGAGTGTATCATAAGGTCTGCACTTGAATGTTCAGCTGCAGTAGAGCAATTTATGAATAAAATATAACCATTTCTTTTTCTCAGCTTAAAACAGTATGTGATTTAAAATACATGGCTAATATTGTTCCCAGATCATAAGCACGAAGGTCAGTTGTTTAAAGCTTTCCGGAAACATGATGAGTTGAAGAAGAGACTTCAGGCCATGGAGCAGAACCATGAGGAGAAACTGCGTGAGCACGAGGACAACCGTTTCTATACCATGATGGACATGAAACGGGCCTATGATGACAAGCTGAAGGATGTAAGGAAGTCATACTGCTGTTCTCCTTTCTCCAATCTCCAGACCACGCCTCGGATCATTATTGTTATCTGTATCTAGTTAGCTTAAACTGTGTCCTGTCTGGGGGGGTACGGTGGCCTCAAACCTGCAGGGTTGAGGGTGCGATTCCCGCCGTGGCCCTGTGTGTGCGGAGTTTGCATGTTCTCCCTTTGCTTTGGGAGTTTCCTCCGGGTACTCCGGTTTCATCCCCACAGTTCAAAGACATGCATTGTAGGTTGATTGGCATGTGCAAAATTGTCCGTAGTGTGTGAATGTGTGTGTGATTGTGCCCTGCAATGGATTGGCACCCTGTCCAGGGTGTCCCCCACTTTGCGCCCCATGCCCCCTGCGATAGGCTCCAGGTTCCCCCTGACCCAGTTAGGATAAGCAGTACAGAAGATGGATGGATGTGTCTTGTTTTGTAATTTGTTGTTTGTTTCCTTTTTATTTTAGTTCTAGTACCCCTAATTCCTTTTCCTAGCATTCTTAATAGTTTTGCTGGTATTAATATTTAGTGCCCTTTTTGACACATATTGCACTAGATAGGGTGCCTACATTAAGAGAACCGGAGACACAGAAACCATTAATATTGAAGGTATAGTTGGCATTATTGTAACCTCAAAAGCTTACTATTAGACTCTGATATACTTGATGCATGCGTGGACCGGCTTCATTTATAAAAATCCACTACATGGGGAATAATCCATTTTCAATCAAGCCTTACGATCAGTATGTTTGGAGTGTTTACACTGTAGTGTGCATCACCTTCTTCATCTTCACTTTACAGCGAGAGAACAGGTTGCAGCAGGCTGAGGACAGGCTGAAGGAACTGCAGGAGAAAGTTGACTCTGAGTTCAAAAATGTCTTCCTCCAATATGATCTGGAACTCGAGAAGGAGAAGGAGACCAGAATGAAGCTGGAATATGAATTGGAGAATCAGGTGTGTGGTTTATATAAGCTGTGGAGAAATCTGGGGGGGAAATGGTATAATAATAATAATGTCATCAAATATTATGTTTTAATATATGTTATTTGCCCAATAACTTCACATTTTTAAAGAACTTAAAACTGATTTGAGGTGCACAGGAATAGGTGACAAATAGATAATGTCAGGTAAATATGCATCTGGCTTTGATTATTTAGCATTTTGTTAATTTACACCATTTTCAGTGCAGTAGTTTACATGTAATGGTGACTAGTTCCACTTCCCAATTCTTTTAATAGGATTTGTAGAGTGAATGACCTCAAAGTGCTGTTTTTCTATATTTTCCCACTTGCTAGAAATGTAGAAATATCTGGCCACATTTTAAAATGCATGTCAACACCACCATTGTCAATCTTGATACGATTTGACCCACCTTCACTGTGGAATTAATATGCATGTGTTTGTTTTAAGATGATGCAGTTCTGCAAAATAACAGAAGAGATACAGGACCAGTGGCTTGGGATCAGTCAGGTATGATGATTTATTATTATTATTATTGTTATTAATAATAATAATAATAATTTGTAGTTGATCAGATGTTGTTTTTATTTTAGCTCCAGATTAAGGTAGAGGAGATGAACAGCAAGAACAAGGAGACAAATCAGAAACTGGAACAGTCTCTGAAAATACAGGAACAAGAGCTGTGCACAGAGAGGAAGAGGGTTTGTTTCACCACAATATGCTTTGTTTATGATTAATAACAATTAATTAGATCTGATAGTTCTTTGTAACATGTAGCGAGTGATGGGATGCAAATGTGTAAACTAAGTGTAGTAGTGATCAGGACTTTTCCAGTAATCGAATTCACAGCAAGGATGAAATCATAGGCAGACAAGGGGCTGAAGTACCGCAAGACTTTGACATTGAAATATACATTGAAATAAAAGGGTAAAAATAGAATATGTAATCATAGGCTAACATGAAACAGGTGACCACAGTAGGGAAACAAACTAATCACAAGATGGGGTAGGGACAAGAGCACATGGCGCTCATTGCTTATTGGGGAACTTGGCAGCAATGCCTCACAGAGACGGGTTGAAAAAGTAATACATACAACCAAAGGCAAATGTACAGGACTTGGAATATAGGAGTCCTGAAGAGGGGAAAATAATCTTTTTATTCCAAGTTACCTGCACAACATTACCCATTTCATTGTGTTTTGTCAGTATCCTAACTGAATGACTTTGAATGACAGGATTCAACATGTAGTTATTACTCAGATTTATTGCCGATACGGATAATAAGCATTACAGTTTAACCGCCGGTGCCATTGTTTGTAATATCTTTGTTTCCACAGGCCACAAACATGAACACTCTGGTGCAGAGGATGAAGGCTGACATCCAAAACTGCTCAAGCTTCATCAATCAGCCATTCCTCCTGAAGGATAACTTCACAAGACTCTACAAGACCTACATCCATGAAGCAGATGTGAGATTAATACACCCACACAAATATATACCTTACACATGTACATATACACATACACACGCACAGCCCAGTGTACTTATAGTTGACTGAGTGTGATGACTACACTAGGTGGGAGTTGCAGTGAAGGCTGAGGTCGTACAAGAGCACACCAGGCAGAGGGAGCTCCTGCAGAAGACGGTGGTATCTCAGAAGAAAAGCCAGGCTATGGATGGCAAAATTCAGCCAGCAGATTACTCCAAGATCCTGAAGGTATGATGTATTTCTTATCAGTGTATTTACCTGCTTCAGGTTTGTTTTCTTTTTCTTTTTCATGAAAAGCACCTTAGGTAGCATCTCCTTCTCCATGTTCACTTTACAACAACAGGAAGAGGTGCTGCAGGAGGTGAAGTCTGCTGAAACTGAAATCGAGCAACTGCAGAACAAGACTCGAGAGAAAAAACAGATATGTAAAAATGTGAGGAGTTTAACAGTATGACAGTATATAGGATTTTATACAGCATCTACATTGCCAAACACTGGAAGGCTAGAAATGAGTAATGAATCAATTAAAGCCCAACAAAATAATTTAAGTTAAAATTAAATACAAGTTTAAAAGTGGAAAGCTGTACAAACTTTTGCCTTTTGTTTTTATTTTAGCTCGAGGCTGAGGTGGAGGAGATCAACAGTAGGAACAAAACCATGCAAGAACTGACGCAGAAGCTGAACATGAAGGAAACTGCACTGTGTACAGAGAGGCAGAGGGTTTGTTTCACCACAATATGCTTTGTTTATGATTAACAATAATTACTTAGACAAGTGCACATGCCGCTCATTGGAGCCTCACAGAGACTGTTTTAAAAGTAATACATGCAACCAAAGGCAAATATAAAGGACTTTGAAAGTACCAACTGAGTCCTGAATAGGGGAAAATTAAAATAAAAAGTTTAATTCCAAGTTACCTGCACGATAGTTCCTATTTAATTGTGTCTTCACAAATGTCCAAAGTGAATGACTCGTTATTCCTGTGCCAGGATTTGGCATGTAGTTATTACTAATATTATCGGTGATACAGATAATAAACATTACAATTTAACCACCGGGTCTTTGTTTCAACAGGTCAGAAACCTGAACACTCTGGTGCAGAGGATGAAGACCGACATCCAAAACTGCTTAGGCTTCATCCAGCAGCCGAGTCTGCTGAAGGAGAACTTCCTAAAACTCTACCAAAGCTACATCCACGAAGCAGATGTGAGATTAATACACATATAAACATATATATATATACACACACACACAGCCCAGTGTACTTATAATCGACTGAGTGTGATGACTGCACTAGGTGAGAGTTGGAGTGAAGGCTGAGGTCGTGCAAGAGCACACCAGGCAGAGGGAGCTCCTGCAGAAGACGGTGGTCTCTCAGAAGAAAAACCAGGTTATGGAGGCCAAAATTCAGCCAGCAGATTGCTCCAAGATCCTGAAGGTATAAGGGATTTCTTACCTGATTCAGGTTTTCTTCAGGAATCTGGTGTTTGTCACTTACTCAGGTTCTCCATAAGGGTGTATGCTTACTCCACTAGCTTCGGTGTTCATGACTGCTCAAAAGAAGGAAACTGGCATGAATGCACAGCAGTAGTTTCTGAGGAATGGCTGCATGTCTGCTTTGAAATATTGCTTGTATAACAACTTGAGATGGCCCAAGCCAAGTTATGAATTTACAGTGTTTACTGAAGCTTGCCGATAATAATTCTCCATGCAACTTTGATAAAATTGAGTTGGGATGTTGGAACACAGTGGGCTGCTTGCTGTTGTATATGAACTCTTATAGATTCTATTTTCTGACTTACAAAATGTGCAAAATCATTGCTACTAAGGTCTGAGGGAATTCATTTGTAATTTGTTAGTTTACTAATTAAGAACCAATTCTTATTTTTAGTGTCTTTTGTTAAATCAGAGACTGAAGCAACTTTGTCTAAAAAAAGAGTCTGGTTATAATTTATTAAGGGTTTCTTTCCAAATAAATCGAAAGACCTCTAATTTCTGCAATGTTCACTCGTACTGTTCAGAGGTTTGTTTGAGGCTATGTATGTGTTCAGTTATACATTGAACTAACTTTATTAGGTACATCTGCCAAGTATATACAATTATTGGCACTTTTATGAGGTAAACATGGGGCCAAAATCTGGCAGAGAAAATATTGTGTTTGACTAAACAGTGAATAGATTGACAACTCAGTGTAACCCTGTATCAAGAAAGGTAATATTAGTAGTTGTTCTTTTCCCTCGCACCTGTCATACATTCACCAACAAAATGATCCATAGGCAGGGGAAGGGTTTCTGGGCTCAGAATCTCAAAAGTGAACAAAACCTTATGCAATAAACTGATCTGCTAACAGTGTGAATACACTTTGACATGTTTTTGCATATGTGTGTAGAAGAGTACGATGCCTGCTGAAGAGCGTATCCAGGAGAGAGCAAAGAACTCCCAACACCGAACAGAGATCAGCATCCCTAAGAAGATTGTGACTGCCCCATTTCTCAGCAGTAAGTAACAAAAGAGAGATGAATATCTTTTATTATACACTTTATAGCTTGTGGGAAGCAGTTTTTATTTTATTACAACCTCATAAACAATGCTTTCATTTTTTTAAATCATCTACAGTGAAGCACAGCATTCTGAACACCTGGTTCAAAAGCATATGTACTTACTTTTTATTTCTGTAGGAGTATCCTCAAAGGATTTACAGCCGAATTCTACAAAATGGCCCGTGACCCAAGAATCCCCCAAAATACAGAGGCTAAATATAGACATCCAGGATTTGGGACAAGTCCAAGCTGCATGTCAGAGCTCATTAGGAAGTTTGAAACTTCCAGCAATTAACACTAAGATCATCGAATGATCACCAGGGAGGTGTCGAATACTTGGATATAGGATGTAGGGTGTGGACGTTTGCGTGCCGAGACCCGAAAGCTGCTTCTTTTCTATAATCCTTGGTCAAGCAGAGGGGAAATGAAGCTTAAATAAAAGCTGAAAATAAAAATTACAATGAATAATAAATGGTGTAGTATTTGGCATTGAGTGCTGGAGTGAGACAGAACACAAACACACTCACACGGATGGTATAGAGGAATAAGCCTTAGAATGGGCTGTGTTTAATGATACTTGCGGGGAAAGGTGGTGGCCGTGAGTGTCAGAGGAGGTGATGTACTAACAAAGCCAAATGGTGAAGAGAATACACATAAACAGATACAGGGACAACCAAACTCACAGTCAGAACCAGGCAAGAGTCAAAACCAGAACAGCAGTCGGAACACAGAATTTTTATAGCCAATCTCCTAACACCAGATCACACGTGACCACCTCCAACATCCCACCCCATTCTCACCCGTCTTCCTCTTTATATATGGTCGTCAATCAGTGATGTCATCCTGGCAGGCTGGAGCAAAGCAGGCTAGGGCAGGCTGGAAACTCTGGGAAGGAGTTTGGACCTGCACACAAAATATGGCACAGCACACAGAAAAAAAAAACCCAACAACTTATCATCCCAAGATTAGCGGGTTGTAACACCCCCCCCCCCCACACACCTAAGTGTGAACCTAAAAGGGTTCACAACAACAACAACAAAAAAAAACACAACAACCCCTCAATAACATCAAGCTCGTGATAGTGTGTCAGCGATCACATTTTGGGCACCCATATTTCGGGCAACCATTTGGGCAATCACTAAATGAAACCCTTGCACAATAAGAGACCATCGCATGAGCCTTTGATTGGTATTACGCATATGGTGTAAAAAGACTAGGGGGTTATGGTCAGTAAAGACGTGTACGGGTTTGGCACTATCACCAAGGTAAACCTCAAAATGTTGGATGGCTAGTAGCAAGGCAAGAGCTTCCTTTTCAATGGTGCACTTCAATATAGTTAAGCTGATGTTTTAAGAACTTCTTAGCGAAATAACAAACTGGGTGTTCTATCCCCTGATCATCATCTTGTAGGAGCACTGCTCCTGCACCCATGCTACTGGCATCAACTTCTAAATTAAATGGACTGAATTCTAGTCTAAAATGGGTTTAAGCTCCAGACTGAATGAAGGCTAATCATCATCATCATCATCATCATCTGCAGAGGCTACAGACTGAAATATCACCTGTGTCCTGTTTAGATTATGGGCATGCACTGCAATAATATAGCGTGAATGTTGTAGTTTGTAGTGTTTCAGTTAGAAGACAAAAATAATAATCCACTTATTTTATTTTAATCAAAGTGGACTTTACATTGGACACTGGCAGCACACATAACAGCAGGCTGGACTGCGTTCTGGTGTAAAATGGGCTAAAAACTTCTGCTTAAGAGGAGCTCCAGATTGAATGATGGGTAATAAAAGTTTATTATAGTAATTATTATTACTAACAACAATAATAAAAATAAAACACGATGACAACAACAACACTAATATTAATAATAATAAGACAATTAACAATAACACATAATAATAATACTAATAATCATAATACAGCTTTAATTATTATGAAATATTCCATAAATCAAGTTTCCATGCAGAGACCCCAATCCACATCTCAGGTGAATCCCACGTGGGGTTGCGACCCCCTGTTCGAGAACCTGTGCATTAAATCTTGTGCGTCATCTGCGTGTATGTTGTTTTTCTTCAAATTGTTTGTGTTTAAAATGTCTCCATGTTGATAAATGCGTTCTATGGAATTATTTTGAACCAAAACACTGAGTTTCTGCTTCGCAATGGATCAAATTCATCTCTACACAAAGCGACTTGGAAGAAAGTGATGGATTTCTGAAGATCTGAAGAACTGGACCCTGGGTGAGATCGCCTGTGCTGCGGGGCTGGTTATGCTCTCTGCCGGTGCGGGTTACCGCGTTTACCGCTGCAAGGTAAGAGGTGCTTCAGTTGGTTATGTGACTTTACTGCCTCACTGCTTTTACAATAAATCATGTTCAGGTCACACAGTGTTACAGTGTCATGTCATCTAGTTCAGGGGTTCCCAAACTTTTCCAGGGCAAAGCCCCCCAAATGGCATTAACATTTGACTGAGGCCCCCCTTTTGCAAGATGTCTTAAAGACATTAAAAATACAGACTTCTGAATATATCCCCCCTTTTTTTTTATTTATTAATAATTACATCTTACATCTTTACATTACGTTACATTAGGAATTGATTGTGTGTGTGTGGTTGTCTGAGAGTGAGAATTTATCTTTCACACCAAATTGTTGAGGCCCCCCTGGCGGCCCCCACTTTTAAAACCACTGATCTAGCTCACAAGCAGCAGTGTCTATTGGTGCTAATTAGCCTAATGCTAGTTACCTTGCTAGTGAACCTGGCTACTGGTTCATATTACACACTAAAATCCTAAGCCAATTTGATTAGCTTGGCTTAATAATGTAGTTTATTTCCATAGTATAATGCTTACCCCATTAGTAAGTCACTTTTACCAAACCTGGTTACTGGTTTTACACTAAATCATGATGAGTGTAGTGATGAGCAAGCTAGCGCATTTTGAGGGGACAGCAAATTTACACTGTTATGCAAGCTGTACACTCACTACTTTACATTGTAGCAAAGTGTCATTTCTTCAGTGTTGTCACATGAAAAGATATAATCAAATATTTACAAACATGTGAGGGGCGTACTCACTTTTGTGAGATACTGTAAATTCATAATATATTAACACAGTCTAGATGTTACGTTACCAGGTGGGAGGCAAGCACGGGCCGAGCAGTGACAGAAAGGCGAGGGAAGCGTGAAGCGCAAAGCACACAGTCCGAAGCAATAGAAAGAATCCAAGACGAGATCCGGGAATCGTAAGTCGTAAAGGAGGCTAGAGTCCTTAAACCAAGAAAGTCCGAAGCGTAGGAGGAAGCTTGGTAACTTACTCGTGTTTGGGGAAAACTGAGCATTACTTCACGCGGCGCTGTCGTTAACAAGGTCTTAAATAACCTTGGGTGGCGCACAGGTGTTGGCACTCAGTACTCCGGCGAACTTGAGCGTGGCTGGGATATGTAGTCCACGCCGGCTCGGTGGCTGCGAGTTTGCCGTGGTGTAACAGAGCCCCCCCCCCCCAAAGGGCTCACTCCAGGAGCTGAACTCCTCCGAGGCCGTCCTCTCCTCCGGGGTGCCAGTCTTTCTGGATGAGCCACCTGGAAGTTGTCGCGCAAGCTTGCGTCCAGAATATCCTGGGATGGGATCCAACACTGATCCTCTGGGCCGTAACCCTCCCAATCCACCAGATACTCAAGTCCCCCTCTCCTGCGTCTGGAGTCCACGATCTCCCGGACACAGTAAGCTGGGCGGCCCTCGATCTCTAACGGGTCCAGTGGGGCATTCTCCGGAACTGCCATGGCTAAGGGGCCCGATGTCACCGGCTTGAGGAGGGAGACATGGAATGAGGGGGCAATGCGGCTGTGTTTGGGGAGGTCTAGGCGGTAAGTGACCTCATTTACCCGTTTCAGGATCCGGAAAGGCCCGGCATACTTAGGTCCTAGTTTGCTGCCCGAGAGAGGTGCCTTGAGGTTCCTCGTTGAAAGCCACACCCTGTCCCTGGGCTGATAATCGGGGTGAGTCCTGTGGCGCCTGTCCGCCTTTCATTTGGGGGTGCGGGAGGCCCGTACCAGCTGTTGAAAGCGCGTTCCCAGACCTGCTCGCTGCGGCGAAACCACTCGTCCACTGCCGGGGAGTCAGTGGTGGCGGCGTTCCAGGGGAATAGCGGCGGCTACTAACCAAAGACGCACTGGAACGGGGTCAGCTGGGTGGCGGAATGTCGCAGCGAGTTCTGGGCGTACCTTGCCCACGGGAGGAAGTGACTCCAGTCCTCCGGGCTGGTGGCGCAGAAGGTTCGGAGGAACCGGAGGATCTCCTGATTGGCCGTCTCTGCCTGTCCGTTGGCTTGCGGGTGGTAGCCGGAGGTGAGGTTAACGGAGACCCCCAGCTTCTCCATGAAGCTGGCCCAGACTCGAGACGTGAACTGGGGGTCCCTGTCACTCACAATTTCTTCTGAGATACCGAAGTAGCGGAACACATGCTGTAACAACAGGTCGGCTGTGGTGAAGGCAGAGGGAAGGGCCGGCAGTGGAATCAGGCGCAGGGACTTAGAAAATCGGTCCACGACCACTAGTATAGCCGTGTTGCCTTGTGATTCCGGCAGGTCCGTTAGGAAGTCCAGGGCCAGATGGGACCCCGGACGTGCGGGTATGGGAAGTGGTACCAATTTCCCGACGGGTAAGGCACGGGGCATCTTTGAGCGGGCACAGGTGGAGCAGGAGGACACGATACGCTGTACCTCCCTGGGCATGTGGGGCCACCAATATTTTTCGGCTAGCAGTTTGTAAGTGCGTTAGGCCCCCGGCTGTCCCGTCGCTCGCGTCATGTGAGCCCAGGTGACAAGCTCCACGTGGTAACGTCCTGGCACGGATTGCTTCTCTGGGGGACAGGCTGCTGGGATTTGTGACCTGGGGAGGCGAGCTAGGGCTTGGTCCAGGGCCCACTCGAGGGCGCCCACAATGTAGGAGGGGGATACGATGTACTTCTCCTGATCTGCCAGGCCCTCAGGAGAGTGGACGTGGGACAGAGCATCAGCCTTTGTGTTCTTAGTCCCTGGCCTGTATGACAAGGTGAACTGGAACCGGGAGAAGAACAAAGACCAGCGTGCTTGGCGGAGTGTGAGCTGCTTAGCTGTCCTCAGGTACTCTAGGTTCTTGTGATCAGTGTAGATCATGAATGGGTGGTCGGCACCCTCCAACCATTGTCTCCACTCCTCGAGGGCCAATTTGACGGCCAGGAGCTCCCGGTTCCCCACATCATAATTACGCTTCGCCGGAGACAGTTTTCGCGAGAAGAAGGCCACGGGGTGCAGCTTGGGTCTGTCCCCGAACCTCTGAGACAGGATGGCCCCCACTCCCGTCTCAGATGCGTCGACCTACACGACGAACGGTCTGGAGGAGTCCAGTTGTCGGAGGATGGGGGCAGTGGTAAACGCCCGCTTAAGCCTCACCAGGGCCCCATGGGTGTGAGAGGTCAAGGCGAGGCGCCGAGGTTTCCCCTTTGGGAGGGACGTCAGGGGTTGTGCGATCTTGCTAAAATCTCGGCTGAACCGCCGATAAACCTCACCTTGCTTTGGTCCATGGCGACCCCCTCCGGACTGATGACATACCCCAAAAACGTGATGGTGCGTTGGTGAAATTCGCACTTCTCGGCCTTCACGTACAGCTGGTGTTCCATCAAGCAGAACAGCACCTCTCGGACCTGCTTGATGTGTTCCTTCAGGGACGTTGAGTAGATCAGTATGTCGTCAATGTACGCGACAACGCAGTGCCCCAATAGATCCCTCAGGACGCCATTGATCAGATTTTGGAACACTGAGGGAGTGTTAGCAAGTCCATACGGCATGACCAAATATTCATAGTGCCTGGAAGTGGTGGAAAATGGCCTTTAGCACTTGTTGCCCTCCCTGATGCGGATCAGATTGTATGCGCCGCGTAAGTCCAGCTTTGTGAAGAAGCACGCGGACCTCAGCTGTTCAAGGACCGCGGGCACTAGTGGCAGGGGGTAATGGTACTTAACGGTCACCTGGTTGAGACCCCTATAGTCGACGCACGGTCGCAGACCCCCTCCCCTCTTCTCCACGAAGAAGAACCCAGCAGACGCGGGTGACGTGGACGGCCGAACGTACCCCTGTTGGAGTGCCTCTTGAATGCATGCGTTCATGGCCTGCTGTTCTGCTTGGGAGAGTGGGTACACTCGACCCCGTGGCGGGCTGGTTCCGGGGAGGAGGTCTATTGCGCAATCATAGGCCCTGTGTGGAGGTAGGCCACTTGCTCGTTCCTTACTGAATACCTCACGGAGGTCATGATACTCTGATGGCACGGTGACAGGGACAGGGGGCTCTCCACTGTGGTGGTGGCTACTGGAGCTGCGGGGCAAGTCAGACAGTGACATAGGCAGTAAGGGGACCACCTGGTTACCTGTTTGGCCGCCCATGATATCTGTGGCTCATGGCGTTCGAGCCACAGTAAGCCGAGAATGATGGGGTGATGAGTAGATACCGTGACATACAGGATGATGGTTTCATAATGGAGGACACTGGCTTGCATGGTGATTGGGGCTGTACAATGTGAGATGACCCCACCTCCTACTGGGGACCCGTCGATGGAGTGCACCTCTCGTGGCTGGAGCAGGGCTTGGATGGGGAGGCCGAGGGGTCACACTGTCTGCTCATCTATGAGGTTCTCTGCTGCCCCCGAGTCGATGAGCGCTAAAAGCACAAAGGATTTCTCTGAACATTCGAGCAGCACGGGTAACACAAAAGAACCTGCTTTGAGTAATTGGAACGCGCTCACCCGGGGACGACGGGGTTCGTTGGTCGTACCCTCCTCGGTTGATTGTGGCCTTCTCTGCGGGCACTGGCGAATGACGTGGGTGTTCTCCCCCAGTAGAAGCACCGTTCCTCTCTACGTCATCTCTCCCTCTCCTCCTTGTGGATCCGGGTCCGGCCGAGCTGCATGGGTTCCGCTGGAGGTAGCGGCTCGGTGGGTACAGGATTCCACGGCACTGGGCAGTTAGTGCGGCGAAGGCGGTCCAGCCGTACCGCCAGGTCGATGAGCTCGTCGAGGGTCAGCTGTTCACCCTGGCATGCTAACTCTCGAACCAGCTCGGGGTTGAGGCCCCGACGGAAAGCAGTCTTTAGTGCCGGCTCATTCCACCCACTCCTTGCAGCAATGGTACGGAACTCCAGGGCGTAATCCACCACGTCGCGGGGACCCTGCGCAGTCGTAAGGAGCTCCTGACCGGTCTCCCGACCGTCTGGGGACTGATCGAATGCGCATTGGAAGCGGGCGAAGAACTCCGTTAGCGAGGGTCTGACCATGCCTCCTCGTGCCCACTCTGCTGTGGCCCACTCCAGGGCGTGTCTGGTGAGTAGCTCTATGAAGTGTGCCAACCGGCGCGCCCCCGGCATCTCCGGGTTGTTCTCAAAAACACAAAGTGCACTGAAGTGTGAAACCCCTGCATCGTTCGGGCTCGCCGGCATAGTGCTCTGGTGTCGGCAGGGGCGGGTAGTGCACCACCGGGGGGGCTGGTGCACCACCGGGGGGCTGGTGCGAGTGCCGCGTGCGCATCTCGAGCAGATGCGGGGGGAGACGTGGGAGGAAAGACAGCAGCAGCGGGGGGGGGTTGGTCACGGTTTGCCCCTCGGCGACGCCGAGACACTCCAGTTGTTCGGTGAGGTGTGCGATCTGCTCGTGCTGCGCGCTCATCACATGACTTTGTTCTTGACCAGCGCGTGCCCAATCTGGGTTGCCCGCTGCCTCCATGATAGGCGAAGTAACCACATAGGTTACGTTACTAGGTGGGAGGCAAGCGCGGGCCGAGCAGTGACAGAAAGGCGAGGGAAGCGAAGCGCAAAGCACACAGTCTGAAGCAATAGAACGAATCCAAGACGAGATCCGGGAATCGTAAGTCGTAAATGTGGCTAGATTCCTTAAACCAAGAAAGTCCGAAGCGTAGTAGGAAACTTGGTAACTTACTTGCGTTTGGGGAAAACTGAGCGTTACTTCACGCCGCGCTGTCATTAACAAGGTCTTAAATAACCTTGGGTGGCGCACAGTTGTTGGCACTCAGTACTCCGGCGAACTTGAGCGCAGGCGTGGCTGGGATATGTAGTCCACGCCGGCTCGGTGGCCGCGAGTTCGCCGTGTTACACCACGAGATTTTTTAACATGTTTTTATTTATTTATTTTTACAGTGAAGGTTACAGCTCTTTATCTACATGCCATCCTGGTTCTAAAATGGGGTTCAATATTAACATTCAGGGTATGGTTAATCTAACTAGCTAGTAGCTACTGGTCATTACAGTTCAGTGAATACGTTGGTACCCACCCCTGCAGAATCGACAACATGTTTAGCATTTAAAAAAATAAGAGGGATCATAAAAATTGCTAAAAATGATTACATTTTATTTAGTACTGCCCTGATAAAGCTATTTCACATGACATATATTTACATCTATTCCACATACATAAGAACAATACCTAATAATTAATATGAACAAAATAAAAACTGAATTATACCAATGAAAGGGTTCATATGTTTACATAATCTTAGTTACTTTGATATGTTGCTTGCTTGACTATGATCATTGACCGTTTGTATGCTCTGTGATAGATACGTTTCACACCCCTACTTGTACCTGTCCACTGGATACCTGTAGCTGCTTGCATCAAATTTAAAGCTTTTACGCTAACCTTTAGGACCGTCACTAAAAGAGCACCCTACTACCCTCATGAAGTCACACAGAATACAGTCACTGATCATGCAGGAAGTCATAACCACCAGAGGAATGCACATTTTTTGAACAGGCTTATTTGTCTCATTTTAGTTATTGTAGAATAGATGCAAGTACGTTCTGTTACATTAAACAGCTTCATCAGGACAGCCCTATATAAAAACATTGCTATTTTAATGATCCCTCTTATTTGTGCAAGGGAGTCCAAACTTATATACTGAACTGTAGGTATGATACCATTACTACTAGTGAACCAGGTAAGGTACTGCACATCAATTCTGATTGAACAACAAAGGTGAGATGAATTAGTCTGTGGTGATATTCTGAAAGCCGCCTGGCTAGCAATAATAATTCAGTGTGTATACATATGTGGCTATGGTTTTTAAGGATAATATTAAATGTTTACACATACGGTGATACATGTCAACACCTTTAGTTGCATCATTAAAAGTAGCTATAATTCACATATTAGCTAAACATAGGCCCAGTGACCTTCAGTGAAACATTACCCACCTTGTCCCTTTTCATGTGGATGATGTCCTCTTCTGGAACATCTCGTGACCTAAGAAACTGCTGAAGATAGTCCTCCGTCGCAGAGCTAAAACAGTTCATTGTTACAGATTTGTGCTGAGAGTAATCGTGGAAGTTTGGCTTATTCTTCTATAAAAGAAATAACATCTGTAAACTGAGTACATCCAAGATCACTCAAGTGATGCTGTGAAGATACAAGTGCGAATCACGGCGCAGAAGTCTCTCGCGAGAACAGGTTTCACCAGAGAACACAACAGGTAAGCTATCTTTGCGAGAGAACGCAAAAGTTTTGAAATTAATTTTTTTCCCACCACCATGTCCCTTTAGGGGCTCCGTAATAGATAGATTCTACTTTTCATAACGTTTATGATTTTTTAAAATAACTTATGACTTTTATAAACATGAACACTATAACACTATGAACACTATAACTACTTTGAACAAGATAACTAGGCTGTAACAATATGAACTATTTTACATGTAAAACATGTTGCATTACATTCACCTTGCATTCATTTGGAAAGCTGCTAAGGTTTGTCGTTGGGCGCCTTTTTTTTGCAGAAAAGTCACTAAAGGAGTCTGAAAAGTCGCTAAGTTAGCAACACTGGTCTGCACTGACAGATAAAAGACAGGCTAAGCTCCGCCTCTCCCCAGCAAAAAAAAAAAACACAGAGGGAGAGGGAAAGCGGGGTTTATCATTTCTATACATTGTATTTGAAAAGCAATAAAATAGACAGAGAACCCAAATGATACCCTGTCGGTGTTTTTATTTTCTTGAAAACAATTTGCACTCCCTTACCATCTCGCCGCACCCCCGGGTTGAGCATGACTGTGTTACAGGAATTAAACAGAGACACTCCAGTATACTCCATCATCATTACATAAAATCGTCTGTGATTATAAGAATGTCACATTTACCTCATATAAATATGTAAGGAATAATATTGAAATTTGTCAGGTTTTTGTTCTTAAAACACTCGTGTGTGGAACTAATTTACGCATCCCATCTCAAGCCTACATTGCTAATTCCAGAACATCATTTTAGAGCAAGTAACAGAGGATTGAGCCATTGATATGAAGTTATTGGAGAGAGAGAGAGAGAGACATGATTATATAAAAATAGAACAAATCGTTACGAAACAGGGACTTGGAGACAGGAAGTGCGTGCAGGAGAGCAGTCTTTACTGTGCCACTTGACTAAACACATGAGGAGGTAGGAAACCAGATCCAAACATAAAACTCTAACCTTGAGCATGGACACTTCATGTACCTAGAGTATGAAGCAGGAATCTCCCATTTAACTAAAGCAGGAACAGCTCCTTAAACCAGAACAGGAACATCTCAGTTAAACCAGAACAGGAACATCTCAGTTAAACTAGAACAGGAACATCTCAGTTAAACTAGAACAGGAACATCAGTTAGCTAGAACAGGAACATCTCATAACTCGGACTGGATACAAACACTCAACTTCGACAGAGCATGGCAATATCACAACCTGGCACCATTATACATTCTGTCGTCTTCTCTGCTAGTCCTTGCTCGGCTCGGCGTTGCTTTACTACAACTCTTTAACTTACTTTATTTTTATTTTAATGCCACGCCATGTGCGCAGCAATGCCAGGGGTTTAAGTAGACAGTCCCTTGATTGCCGACAGCTGGCGACACTTTGGCGTCCATGCGCACTTCACTCATGTGCACGTGCGTGTTCTCAAGCTGCTCGTGCATATTGTCGCCACAGCGCCGTCTGCTGGCGGTCCGTAACAGAAATAAATAAATAAATAAATATCAATAAGCCTACTTGTTCACGGGGTTTGTTCGTTTTTTTTTATTAATGCAGAAAATATAACGAATAAATAAATAAATATTGATACTTGGTCACCGGCTTTTCTGTCTCACTGCAATCACACATTCTCTCTCTCTCTCTCTCTCTCTCTCTCTCTCTCTCTCTCTCTCCAGTAACTGCATGTCAGTGGCTCAATCCTCCTCTTCGCCTCGTGGCCGCATTACCACCTCTGGTGCACATTATTTTTACAATAATTCAACGGCTCTTAGTCAATTATTACTTATTTGTGGAAAATCGATATTTTCTGTCATTTTGTTTGTCGTTAAATGTGTGTGCTGTGGTGGACAGTAGGCTAACTTTTAAGTTACTTCAGTGAACTTGGTGAAGTGATATGGAACTGTAACGCGGCCAAGACCTGACTGGAACTACTTTAGCTGTACATTTACTGAAAAATAATTGCATGCCTCAGAACATCTGTCAGCCAATCAGAATCGAGAATTCTACAGCGCTGTGGTATAAGTATGTATTTTCACTACACATACAGACTCACATATGCAAGTACAACATCAATCAAGCACTGAAAAAAAGGGATCCACTTTTCAAATGATTTCTTCATTCCTGCATGAACAAAATATATATTACACCAAGACAATTTCACTCTTTCAGTTTACATTCTTTTGCAAATAATTGTGTTGATGTAATTATTTTATTCGTGTGAATATGCTGTACACATTTGAATCATGTAAATGAAGCACATCACTTTTCAGTAAATGCATTATTAATAAAAGCATGTAACTAATTGTGAAAAAAAGCAAACAAATTGTAAGGAGTGTTAGGGGAAAGAATAGAAATACACGTTCAGTTCAGGCAGATTCAACAATCCTCCTTTTTTTTATTTTTATTCAAAGTTTTAAAAAGTCACAAACAAGAACTTCTATAGCAGTCTATTTATGCAAAAGTCTCCTAGAGCATTTATTTTTTAATCTCATATACGTAAGAATGGTACACATAAGATATAAAATAACTTTCAAAATATAATTTGCAAGATTATCCATCAGCAGTTTTTAATGATTAATAGACAAAGTGAATGCAGAACAATACCCTTAGCTAATATAAATGAAGGTGAAGAGAACACAATTATCTGGAACCCACCACACACACACACACACACACACACACACACACACACACACACACACATATCTGAATCTGATTTTATAAATAGCAAAATTTCACATACATACAAAAATTCCAACAGAGTGAGTCTTGCGCTAGTCCATGGTGTGTATTTAATATATGTTTTCAGCATTATTCTATAATATCTGAGAATGTGTCTATATTTATTTTGGATTAGATTGTTATAATGCTGCTATATTCAGTTTTCTCTCCAGCGTTGATCTGAACTCATGCTGCTCTGGCTGTGTTCATGTGTTATTTAGTACAGAAAGTGACAAGGTCAGGTTCAGTCTGTGGAAAGACAGAACATGAAAATTACACATATAACACACAGACAGTGACAATACTGTGGCTGT
This sequence comes from Ictalurus furcatus, assembly GCF_023375685.1. NCBI lineage: Eukaryota > Metazoa > Chordata > Actinopteri > Siluriformes > Ictaluridae > Ictalurus > Ictalurus furcatus. The sequence continues at coordinate 5,529,917 of NC_071256.1, forward strand.
TGCTGTTGACTCTAAGAAGCAAGTAAAATCCTGTAAAGACGACAAAAATCTCCAAATCTGACTTCTTTCTTTACACCATGTGTTGTTCTGATAGAAGCAGCAGAAGATATTTTCCTATAACTCACTGTTCAATGAGAGCATGTGTGTTACATGTGTGTAATCTGTAATAACTGTTATTTTACGTGTACTAACCTGATCCTCCGGCTTTCTCTTACAGTCCGGACGTCCTTCAGTAATCACGTCCTCTCCACATCTTCCTCCTAAAGAGAAAAGACCTCAGAAATCACACCTCTAGTGGTTTGTAAGTGGTTTCTCTAGTAAGGTGAGGAGACATGCTGTGCTGTTTGAACTCACACGCAATAATACTGAGTAAAACAAAACAAACAAAGAGCCATGTTTAAAGCTTTTTTTTTTTGCAGTACTGATGAGTGAAAGTAAACATTTACTTATTTGGATCAGAAAACTTGTGAACAAACAGAGAGACAGACTGACTGATTGACTGCCTTTGCCTTGATCTGATCCCCAAGGGAAAATTTCAACAAAATGTATCAAAATGCAAAACATTTAGTTTTCTTTCAGCATGAATTGAATGATGTGTGAGAGAGATAGTTTGTATATACTGTAACCTTATTTTTGACAGGTCTAGGTCAAAGGTCAAAAAGATACATATTATTACTCTCAGGTCAACGTCAAGATCATTATCAATCAAGCATATTTTATTTTGACAGGTCTAGGTCTTCACCAACGTCACTGGACAGATGTAGTTAAAGATATCTATTGTTCCATATTCTTAGCTATAGATTAATCATTGATTTTGACAAACCTAGGTCAAAAAAGGTCATCACCAACGTCATAGGACAGACATAGTTAAAGACTACCATTTTATCAGTAGTAAACTTTAAATCCGGTTCCGGTGCATTCACACACACACACACACACACACACACACACACACACACACACACACACACACACACACACATACAGAAGATAGGGCTAGGTGAAAAAAGGTCATCACCAACGTCATTGGACAGATGTAGTTAAAGATATATATTGTTCCATATTCTTAGCTATAGATTAATCATTGATTTTGACAAGCCTAGATCAAAAAAGGTCATCACCAACGTCACTGGACAGACAAAGTTAAAGACTACCAGTTTATCAGTAGTAAACTTTAAATCCGGTTTCGGTGCATACACACACAGAAGATACCCCTGACTAATCAGAACAAAATACACCTGTTTAAATATTTAGGCCATAACTAATTGAATATTCTTTCACATAGAATGTATTCATACATAGTATGATCATGTGCATTCCATACACACACACACACACACACACACACACACACACACATACATACATACATGCACACATAAGGCTGATGAAAAATAAGTAAATGATTAATAATGAATTTCTGTACACATCCAACCAAAAATATGACACACACACACACACACACACACACACATACATACATAAGGTTGATGAAAAATAAGTAAATGATTAATAATGAATTTCTAAACACATCCAACCAAAAATATGACACACACACATCCAACCAAAAATATGACACAGACACACACACACACACACACACACACATACATAAGGCTGATGAAAAATAAGTAAATGATTAATAATGAATTTCCGTACACATCCAACCAAAAATAAGCCACACACAGACACACACAAACACACACACACACACTTTAATTTCACATTATTTAAAAGGAATTTAAGTGTTATGCACTTAATTACAATAATTATGAACACAAGTTATTAAATTGACAATCATTTTAAAATTCCGTTGCTTCATTTAGATTTTCTCCAGTAGAATACAGCCTTTTAAACCAGGAAAAATGACTAATTGTAAGTAGTATAACATTAGTAAGTAAAAAAAAAACGGTGTAGTTTACAATACAAATCTCATACCTAACATCTCTGCAGGTTCTATAGACATAAAAGCACTGAATAAAATTAGCAATATAGACAAAAAAAGAAACACTCTGCATCTACTACTCATAGAACTATCTCATAGAACTATCCACAGTCCAAAGGCTGCTAATTCTGCTCAAAGCGCAAACTGACTACAGTAGAGGTAGAAGTCTATATGTGTGAATGACAAAAGATTAAAAAAATAAAAATGTATCAATACATGAAATTAGATTACACAATGTAGTTGACATTTACATGAATAAGCAGAAATGTAATCATGCTTTTCTTTCTTATAGCACAAATGAAAAGCCCTCTCTAGATGAGCAGATTTGTCAAATGAAACTTTTTCATTCTTTTCCACTGCTACGGTAAACTAAAGAGTAGATTTTCAAATTACACTGCTAAATATGACTAGCATTAGCTATGTGTAGTAATGCAAAATGGTCCATCAACTGTATTAGCAGGTGTAGCGTATACACGAGTCCACTGTTGGTCATATCACAATTGAGAATATGTCCCAAATTCTGTAGAATTTATTTGTAAGTGAAATGATACTCACACTGAAACATCCTTAGTATAGTATTAGTCCAGTCTAGAGGTCCTCTAATGCAGTCTTAACTGTCTGAATTTGTCCAGACATGATAAATGGTAGGGGAGGGGACTTGACATTGGTGACTTGAAGTTATCAAGCCAATTTCGTTACGTTACTACTTTCTTCTAGAACTCAATTAATAGATCTTGCATGGTAGCACTACTTGTATTGTTCTCTGCTTGATAGATTGCTTTGCTTGTTTTCTTTCATTTGTAAGTCGGTTTATATAAACCGACTTAGTTGGTAAACTACACCGTTTTTTTAAACTTACTAATGTTATACGACTTACAGTTAGTCATTTTTCCTGGTTTAAAAGGCTGTATTCTACTGGAGAAAATCTAAATGGAGCAACGGAATTTTAAAATGATTGTCAACTTAACAACTTGTGTTCATAATTATTGTAAGTAAGTACATAACACTTAAATTCCTTTTAAATAATGTGAAATTAAAGTGTGTGTTTGTGTGTGTGTGTGTGTGTGTGTGTGTGTGTGTGTGGAATGCACATGACCATACTACTGTATGTATGAGAACGTGTGTGTTTGTGTGTGGCTTATTTTTGGTTGGATGTGTATGGAAATTCATTATTACTCATTTACTTATTTTTCATCAACCTTATGTATGTGTGTGTGTGTGTGTGTGTGTGTATGTGTGTGTGTGTGTGTGTGTCTGTGTGTGTCATATTTTTGGTTGGATGTGTACAGAAATTCATTATTAATCATTTACTTATTTTTCATCAGCCTTATGTATGTATGTATGTATGTGTGTGTGTGTGTGTGTGTGTGTGTGTGTGTGTGTGGAATGCACATGATCATACTACAGTATGTATGAATACATTCTATGTGAAAGAATATTCAATTAGTTATGGCCTAAATATTTAAACAGGTGTATTTTGTTCTGATTAGTCAGGGGTATCTTCTGTGTGTGTATGCACCGAAACCGGATTTAAAGTTTACTACTGATAAACTGGTAGTCTTTAACTTTGTCTGTCCAGTGACGTTGGTGATGACCTTTTTTGATCTAGGCTTGTCAAAATCAATGATTAATCTATAGCTAAGAATATGGAACAATATATATCTTTAACTACATCTGTCCAATGACATTGGTGATGACCTTTTTTGACCTAGCCCTATCTTCTGTATGTGTGTGTGTGTGTGTGTGTGTGTGTGTGTGTGTGTGTGTGTGTGTTTGTGTGAATGCACCGGAACCGGATTTAAAGTTTACTACTGATAAAATGGTAGTCTTTAACTATGTCTGTCCTATGACGTTGGTGATGACCTTTTTTGACCTAGGTTTGTCAAAATCAATGATTAATCTATAGCTAAGAATATGGAACAATAGATATCTTTAACTACATCTGTCCAGTGACGTTGGTGAAGACCTAGACCTGTCAAAATAAAATATGCTTGATTGATAATGATCTTGACCTTGACCTGAGAGTAATAATATGTATCTTTTTGACCTTTGACCTAGACCTGTCAAAAATAAGGTTACAATATATACAAAGTATCTCTCTCTGATGTGGTTAAGTTCATGTAAACCCATGTTCATGTAAATGTGTGAGTTGATCACAAATTCTTAATTTAATCTCCAAATCTGAGTTCATATTCTGAATCGTGAAGCCAAAATAGCGAGTTAAATACCCAAGGATTTAATCTAGACGTGAAATTCCACCAGGTAACCAGGTGTGTGTGTGTGTGTGTGTGTGTGTGTGTGTGTTGTTTTACTCTGAGGCGGTTCTGTTGACAAAACGTATTAAAACTAATGACTGTTTTTATCACTGTTAGTAATATGGCACATGACACTGAAGTAAAGCATGCTCACAGTCATTAATGAAAACATGTACCTTTAACAGATAATCTGACATCTCTGCTATCGTCCTGTACAGAACATCTGTAGTCTCCCTGGTCCTCTTCAGTCAGGTCTGATATGAGTAGCGAGAGGTTTCCTGGAGCATTGTTACTGACCAGTTTGACTCTGTTTCTGTGATGTCCAGTCTGTTTAGGGTAAATTTCCTGAAAGTGTCTGATTCCAGTTGCTGGTATTGAAAACTCCCATTTTACAGAAATTGGTTTGTCCTGTAGGTCAGTGCAGACGCAGGGCAGAACTACAGACTCTCCTGTGAACATAGTCACACGCTCTACTCCTGTCTTCACCAGCTCACAGCCTGTAAACATAACATTTACAGTTAATAATAGAAGTACTGCAATTATTAATATTCCCTGCTTGTAAATCACAACATTTTCTGCTGCAAACCAGAAGAGATTTTTAAAGGATGAGCCAATCACCTGTTTAAGTTCTCTATATGAATCCAATATCAGGACTCTGATACCCAACACTGAACCTATACTGGCTTATTTTTATTTTAATTACTGATAAGTCTTTAATAATATTAAATATCTGTTTTAATTATTTTATTTCATCTAATGATGCTCTTTCAATTGGAAATACTAATCTCAATTATCAATTAAAATAATAATCTCAACCTTGCATAAAAACAAAAAATAGTTATTATCATTCTAGAATGTACCTTATCTTATAAATAAAGTTAAGACATTACTTAAGGGACATCTTCATAGGGCTACATGACACCTACATAAACCCTTCATAACAACTGACATGAACCTAAATAAATATTTATAAAGACATGCATTTAAAAGACTTCCTAAAGCGTCAGCTGATGTACAGACTGTGTTTATCAATGTTAATGTTAAGTTGATATAATGTGTAGTCTAGTGAAGCATTTCTGTAGACCAGTGCTTCCCAAACTGGGGCCGTGGCTAAATCAATCAAATTAAATCAAAATAATTCAAATATTTCTGATAATATCAGTTTGAAATATCAAAATTAATATTATTTTCATTATAGCGAGGTGAGATACGTTGCTTGTTTCTAATTGTATTAAGTTACTTATTACGATTTTAGTCACTCAGACAATTACCCGCCTATTCCAAAATGCATGGATGGCTGCTCGATAAAAGAGGAGTGGAGTACGACAGTGCGTCTTCAACCTCATCAAGTCGACCTGATTGCATTACGATTAAAGAAGGACTCGTAAGTACAGCGAGGAGTACTTGTCCTTCAGATGTACAAGTGTTGGACCTGCTGACCCACGCCTGTCTGTGTGCTATGCTCAGAGACCCTTGTTAATGAGGCACTGAAACCATGCAAGTTACACCGTCACCTCCAAACAAAACATGGATCATTTGCCAACAAGCCTCGAGAATTGAAAATAAACTGAAACAATAGCAACAACATAAAATAGTAATTGAGTCAGCCTGTGTGACCGGTGCAGAAATTAAAAGACAGTGACAGCATTGTATGAGGTTTCATACCTCTGATAGCTTCACCTTAAAATCTTCACACCATAGATCAGTGATGGGGAAAGCTACTAGTGATCAAACTCTAGAAACGGCCCTGGTCAACAACATCATCTTTTTTATTTAATTTAACAGCTCAAAGTAAAACGTCCAGGTTGTCCTCTAGTAATTACAGTAATTGCAACATGGCGTTTATCATTTCCCCGCCCCATACATCACGTAAAAAAACTGTGGTTGGTCGCTTTCCATGTCCATCAGATGGTCTCTACCTGTCCATGTGAACTACACTGAGGCTCTTAATTCCTGTGAAGCAAGCAGGTACTGCAGATATGCAGTGAAGGGCATCGTTATAACTAACAAAATGCGTAGTGATTGGTTGCACTATATTGTTACTCGTTTGAAATAGTTACTGGAAAAGCTACACTATTTGTAAAGTACTGGAGCTACTGTCACACTACTGAAAAATGTAGTTAAGTTAGTAGTGTCACTACTTTTAGTTAGCTACTCCCCAACACTGCCATAGGTGAAGACTTGATTTTAGCAGCTGCTAAGCAGATGGTCAGCATTATGCTGGGGAAGAATGCAGTTAAGAAACAAAATTTAACAACATGATTAAGCACTGAATCAATGATATGGCTGAGAATGTGTTCCAGCAGCTAATTAGAGTTCAGGCTAGTCGTTTTTACAGAATTCGAATCGAGTCCACAGAAAATTACACATTCATTAGGTATGAGTGTGATGGAGAAATTGAGGAAGACTTTCTTTTTTGCAGACCTCTACATTCAAATGTAACTGCTGAAGCTGTGTTTGACTTTTTGAACAATTTCATGGTTTCCAATGACATCAGCAGGACAAAGTGTGTTGGACTCAGCACTGATGGTTCTCGCTCTGTGATGGAGCAACACAGTGGACGGGTGAAGCAGGTCAGAGACTCGGCCCCAGTGCTCACTCACATACATTGCTGCATTCACAGAGAGGCATCTGGGATTGTGATTGACTTTGTATATTGGTCTACTTGGAATACATTTTCAGCCACTTGAATGGACTCAGTTTGGCCCTACAGGGGAAAGAAGTCACAATGTCTCATGTACAAAACATAATAGTGGGAACCACAAAGAAAACTGATCTGTAGGGGAAAAGAATGGCCCGAGCCAACTACGAGAAAACGTGTCCGAGTTTCTGACTAAAGAGGAAAGGCCACTTCCTGTCAGTGTAGCAGTTGCTATGGCAGCGCATCTGCAGGCTTTGAAGTCACAGATACAGGACTACTTCCCTGGCATGAGAGAACAGCAGAGCTGGATACAGAATTCTGAATACTCAGATGTGGTTGCATGTATCTTCCAAATACCCCGAGCTCTCGAACAATGCAATCATGTTTCTGATGCCGTTTACCAAAACATATCTCTGTGTAATGGGATTTTCGATACTTGTGGCCTTAAAGACAAAGTGCAGGAACACGTCGAGTGTTGATTCTGATCTCCACCTTAAACTGACGTCTATTCAGCCAGACATCAAATCCTTAACAGCTGCAAAGCAGCATCACCATCTCATTATGTACTGTCAGTAAACCTGCTGCATCAGACTATTGGACTGTTCTTTACTACGTTCTTAACTGACTAAGTTTACATCATCCTTCAATTTAAATGTAATGCCATTTAAACATTGTTTTTTAACACAGTTCTGAATTTTAATGAAACAGATTTGTGAACTGTATGCCCCTGTAGCTTCTCTTACAGATATTGATGTTGTATATAATTGTATGCAGTGTTTTGGATTTAGATACAATATATTTGTAAACAGAATGAAGATAATCATCTTACCTTCACCAGAAAATGATTTGTACATTTTTATAGTAGTTCACATAATGCTAATGAAACCCTTCCAAGTGTTAATGAATGATGTCATTTTGTGCAAAGAGAAAATCTACTTTATTATTTATATTTTTCTATATTTTATCAATCTATATTTATTATACACACAGGAAGCTCTGCTGTGGACATTAAATGGTGTTATGATGCTTTCCAGGTTGACTTACTTAGAGTGAGTTTGGTTTTAATGGTTCATGTCATATTAACATAAATTCTGAAAAACTGACAAAACAAAGTGACAGTGAAGCTTTTATTAATGTTTATATAGGCTTATGTCAGTTGTCACAAAGGAATTATACAGGTGTCAATTAACTCTATAAACACTACAGTGTTATCAAAATAAATCATATTTTAGTGAGAAATAGTCAAATCCAAGAAATGTCAAATCCAATCTGATAGCATTCCAAAGTTCAGGTCAGTCTGATACCCATAATCGGTATTTATTGCTATTTATAACTTGATTTTGACAAAATGACTTCTAGAGTAAAATCCTAAACCCTGGTAAATGGAGTAAACTTTTTTGTTACATATTTAACTATAATTCATTTGAACACTGATCAAGTCTGTTTTCACTGAATATCAACTTTTATTGTGTATTTAAATACTTTACCTTTAACATTAAGCCTGATGTCTCTGTATTCCTTCTCAGTGCTGCACCTGTAGACTCCATGATCCTCTTCTCTCAAGTCAGATATGAGCAGAGACAGATTAGCAGGAGAACTGTGATTAAACAGCTGATGTCTGTCACGGTAGTGTTCACCATTTAACACTTCTGTCGCAGATCCTGTTCTGTAGGTCCAATAGGTGAATTTCTGAGGTTTGGTGTTCAGGTCAGAGCAGGAGCAGGGTAACAGCACTGAACCACCTTTGTGTCCTGTGATTTCTGTCTGATTATCAGCAGAGAGAGAACAGCCTACAGAAACAAACATACAAAAACTCACAATCTACTGAATACAATATGAAGTACAACATTTCAAAATTTAGTTTTAAGAAAAATACTCCAGTACATTTAATTCCGAAATCTCTAATTGTGACTGTTTACTACTGACTACTTTGAATGAATGATTATTAATAAATATGGAAATTACATTATTCATTTCTATATTATTAGTTCATATGTAAATACAGTTTGGAATAATTTGAGAATTGGTACATGCAGCAAGCAGATCATTATTTTTGTTTGTTTATATTTAGTTTAGTTAGGATTGTACCATATTTTAGTGTTGGTTTATTAGGAAATGTTCACCTCTGTCAATATAAAGCTCACAGCTGATGGTGAGAGAAAAAAACAAGTCATGAGGTTAAAGGAATTGTCCAGTTTTTCATGAAGAGTTTTATTTAAACACACAGGCACAGTAGTGGATCATCATCAGCTGGACTCAAACCCCTAATCTCTTGTTTCTCAGTCCAGTCCCTAACTACTGTGTGTGTTACCATGTTACAAGTACATCTTAAAATAAAGACCACTTGGAGAGAGTAATACTACACAATGTGCAGATTCCTTTAAACTGATCAGTTTCTATTTTTTACGATTATATTGTTACACATTTTTTAAATACTATTTTTTAAATACTATGTTCACTTCTTTAATACTTTTTTTAAAATGTGAACACAGTATTGACAAATGCATTTAACTAATTATTTAAAAATAACAGTAAATAAAGTGTAATGTAGGAAGTGAAGATGATCACTGACAGAGAGAGCAGAAAAAAAGGGACGTAAAATAATCTCACTGTAGATGTGTTGGTCCTATTAATATTATAAAACTAAGTAAAGTTGTTGTTAATTAAAACTCTAAATGATAAATATTTAACAGTGTTTGGTTTGGTTGTTCAGGAACAGGGCTGAACTACGGCCTACTGTAAACCCAGTCTGGACAGAAACCACATGAACTAAACACAAAGCAGCTGAACTAAGAACTGGCTAATATTCTCTCTCCTTTCTGTAAGAGAAAATAGAAAATAACTTCACTCACCTGCAGCGACGTGAAACACAACAGACAAAAGATACAAGCACTTCATCATTACTGATTCTTCTGCACAGACACCAGTCCCTCAAAGTGAAAACCACACACACTGTCACACTGCCTGAGTGTCTCTCTGTTATATAGTGTGGTTATCAGGAAACCACAACAACCGCTCTCATTTTTTATTTTATTCTTTCATCACTCTTTCCATGACTCAATTTACTTGTTATATGCAGTATTAATATTTATTCATATATTAACCCAATTTCCATAAAAGTTGGGATTTTTTCTAAAATGCAATAAAAAAAATCTGTGATTTGTCAAGTCTCTTGAAACTTTAATTAACTGACAAAAGTACAAAGAAAAGATAATCAGTGTTTTCACTGACCAATTTAATTGTATTTTGTAAATATAAAAAATTTAGAATTTGATGTCTTCAACACACTCAAAAAAAAAAGTTGGGACAAAGGCAAAATAAGACTGAAAAGTTTATAGAATATTCAAATAAAACCATTTTGGAGGATCAAGTTTGGGTCAAAAAAGGAGCATCCACCAAAAGCTCAGTCTTTGCTAGCAAGGTTGGGTCGTGGCTCACCATTATGTTCCAAGCTTCGTGCATAAATTGTCAGTCAGTTCAAAAAGAACATTGCTCAACACAAGATTGCAAAGTATTTAGATCTTTCACCATCTACATTCTGGTTGTGAAATATTGTGAAATGATTCAGAGAATATGGGGAAATCTCATTGCCTAAAGGTGAAGGCCGAAACCACCGTTGAATGTGTATGATCTTCGAGCCCTCAGGTGATTTTGCCTGAAAGATCATCATGCTACTGTGATAAATTTAAACACTTGGGTTCGGGAGTACTTCGGAAAACCGTTGTCACTTAACGCAGTCCGCTGCTGCATCCAGAAATGCAACCTGAAACTCTTTTACACAAGGAGGAAGCCATACATCAACTCTATGCAGAAACGCCGCCGAGTTCTCTGGGCCTGAGCTCATCTCAGATGGACTGAAAGGCAGTGGAAAGGTGTGCTGTGGTCAGATGAATCCATGTTTCAGCTTGTTTTCGGGAAAAATGGACGTCGAGTTCTCTGTGACAAAGATGAAAAAGACCAACCAGACTGTTATAAGTGAAAGGTGCAATGTATGGGGTGCATCAGTGCCCATGGCATGGGTGACTTGCATATGTGTGAAGGTACCACTGATGCGGAGGCATATATTGGGGTTTTAGAGAGACACATGCTGCCATCAAGGCAATGTCTTTTCCCAGGAAGTCCATGGTTACTTTATCAGGACAATGCCAGGGCTCATTCTGCATGTGCTACAACAGCATGGCTTCGTAGACATGGAGTGCGTGTGCTTGACCGGCCTGCCAGCAGTCCAGATCGGACTCAGAATCGGTTAAAATTCCACTTGCAAAACTGCAAAAGTTAATATCCTCAGTTCCCAAACGATTAAAAAGTGTAATTAAAAGGAAGGGTGATGTAACACCCTTAAAAGTGGTAAACATGCCTTTGTCCCAACTTTTTTTGAGTGTGTTGAAGGCATCAAATGCTAAATTTGTTTATAGTTACAAAATACAATTAAGTTGGTCAGTGAAAACATTGAATATCTTTTCTTTGTACTTTTGTAAGTTAATTAAAGTTTCAAGAGACTTGACAAATCACAGATTTTTGTTTTTATTGCAGTTTAGAAAAAAATCCCAACTGTTATGGAAATGGGGTTAGTATTTGCTCATGTGGTCATCTTACTTCATAGTATCATCATTGCTATCTGTCTTAGGTGCCATTTTCTTAATGCTTGGATGTAGACTTTTCTTTCGATGAAATTTGACCTAAATAAACATATGAATGCTGTTAGGAATTGTTAATTGATATCCCGGAACAAGCCCCCAGAAAACTGTTAGGATTTGTGAAGAGAGGGTTGCGATTTTAGGAAAAGAGAAAGAGAAAATCCACAAAAAGGCTGCGCCCTCGCCCTGCTACACACTTCCCACACCAAGTGCTTGGGAGAGTTTGCCAAATGACACACAGATACAGGAAATTCAAATGGCAAGATCTCTCATTTATTCAAAGAAAGGCAGCGTATATATATCATGCTCGACACTCAACAGAGACAATGGGGTAACTATTGATTGGCTAGGTGGAAGGGCATATTTGCATAAAACAGGAAGAATGTAAGACAGGAACAACACCATATATGGTTTTCAGGAAGTCATAGGAATACGAGCAAATGTTATTCAGGGAGACAAAGGAATTTGTAAATGGTGAGGGGCTTTATCTGTCTGTACCTGGTTGAGAAGAGTTAATCCCAGAGAGCCACTTGTAGTTAAAAAGCTGTGGTTAGACACCATGTTAAAGCTACATCTAAAAATAAAGACCACTTGGAGAGAGTAATACTACAGAATTTCTTTAAGTTGATCAGTTTAAATAAGCCGTAATGCAGGAAGTGAAGATGGTCACTGACAGAGGGAGAGCAGAAAAAGGTGTGAAATTCACACGCATCTATTTACAGCTAAGACCAGAATGAAGAAGTGACAGTTACAAGTTACAGGAAAATAACTTTTCTATTACACTTTATATGACTCAAAGTCAAATTAATTTATATAGCACATTTAAAACAACAATTCAGAGTGTTGAACTAAGTGCTGCACATCATGCGTAATAAGGAATACATTAAAATAGAGCATAGCATATCATTAACGTAAATATATAAACAAATAATTACTATAAGAAAACAAACCAGATATAACTAAGACTAGAGAATTAGCAGCTAGACAGACACAGAAGAGATTTTAGCTGAGACTACACTGTGGTCAGATATAGAGGACATTATTACAGCACTGTGTATTTCTGAATATGAAGCAGAAGATATGAGAATATAATCAAGTCTAGAGTAACTTTGATGTGTGTAGGAATAGAAGGTGTACTGCCTCATAGTGGGATGAAGAGTGCGATATACATCAATTAATCTAAAATCGGACATAAATCTACAGTCATGGATGTAAACCTACTGAGCAGTCATTGATAAAGACTGTGTTGAATGATTATGCAAACAGGAACGACCAAAGGATGCATCAACTACTGTGTTCATATCAGCACCGATGATAAGGAAACAATCCCGGATTCACAGTAAAGTTGAAGTTAAAGCAGGAATTTTTTTTTTTGATCAAACAGACAGAGTGTAAATAGAAATAAAAGTGAAATTCTGACCCACTATATATGCTTTTATGGACAACGTGGACAATGTGACCCAGAGAAAGGTGGCAGACACTATCGAACCACCTTCGTCCCACCCATTGTTAACATCCATCCATCCTCTATAACGCTTATCCTTCATGGTTGCGGGGAACCTGGAGCCTCTCCCAGGGAAAATGGGTAGAGGCTTCAGGACGGGGCAGGGTGCACAATCACATACACATTCACACACATATTAACACCATTCATACACTACACCCATTCATACACTACGGACACTTTGGAAATGCTAATCAGCCTACCATGCATGTCTTTGGACTGGGAGAGGAAACCGGAGAATGCAGAGAAAACCCCCTGCAGCACGTGGAGAACATGCAAACTCCGCACACACAGGGCCTCCAACCCTGGACGTGTGAGGCGAATGTGCTAACCAATGTGCTATCAAATAGGCCATCAATATAAGGCTAATGTTAACATTTTCCTTCACACTAACAACTGACCCGATGTCTCCGTAAAAACATCCATAATAGTATTACAATCCCAATTCCAAAAACATTGGAATGCTGTGTAAAATGTAAATAAAAACAGAATGCAATGATTTGCAAATCTCATAAACCCATATGTTATTCACAATAGAACATAGAAAACATTTTAAATGTTTGACCTCTTTTCCTCAGAGGCCGCAAGTTTGCGACCTCAGTTGCTCAGGCTGGTAAATCTGTCACACAATTCTCTTACAGCATTTGAACAGCTGGACAACCCCTTCTGAATGTTATCTTATCTGTCTTGCAGGGTTTTAAACTGTGCTTCAGTAAACAACTGTAACTTCTCCATAGCTGAAGCAATCATGGCGGTGAGAGACTGCCCCATCTTGTCCGCTTCATGTGTTTGTTCGAGTAGTGTCTGCCTGCCGGCGATCTTTCCCTGACGTAAAGTCATAATCTAATAGCCAAATACTAAATAGTTAAAGAACAACCAAAAATAGTAAAGCTTGTTCACAGCCATTAATGAAAAAATTACCTTCAACAGATACATTTTCTCTTCTTTAAAAATAAAGGTAAAACATTATTAAGATATTATTAAAACGTATTCCAATAAGTGTTCGCTGATATAAAGACTGCATTTCTCAATGTAAATGTCAAGTTGAGAGAAGACCTTGTGTAGTGATATAGATTTCTGTTGAGGTAAGGTTGTGTAATGACTTACTTTAGATCATTAGAACAACTCAGTTTGTAGCTCAGTCTCCTTCTGGTCTGTCTGTGTCACATAACGGTAATGAGGTGGCTAATAGTTTTATGCATGAAGGTAAAATTGTGAAGAAATGGACAAAGGTGACATTTCTGTAACGTGTCTCAAACGTGGTAATTGGTCTAAACGGTGACATGAAAACTTGCTTTATGTTACATAGTGAAGGATTTGATGGTGACCATCACTGCACTGTAAAACAGAGTTATGTATTATTTCTCTGATTTTAAATTAGAATGAGATTGATTTTAATGTCATGTCACATTATCATATAAATTCTATTTATCTATTTCTATAAACTTTTTGATAAGAACAACACTGAGACATTTTGAAGCTTTTATAAATGTTTATGAAAGCTTTTATAAATGTATTTGAAGCTTTTACAAATGTTTATGAAAGCCAGTTGTAATGAAAGGATTATACTGGTGTAATGTAGCTCTATAAACACTACAGTGTTACCAAAATAAATCATAGATTAGACTGAGAAATATGTCAAATCCAATCTGATACCAGTCCAAAGTTTCAGGCCAGTCTGATATCCATAATCAGTATTTACTATTATTTATAACTTGATTTATATTTTGTTATAAAATGACTCATAGTGTAAAACCCTCAGTTATGGTAAATGGAGAAGGCATTTTGTTACATATGTAACTATAATTCATTTGAACACTGATCAAGTCTGTTTTCATTGAATATCAACTTTTATTGTGTATTTAAATACTTTACCTTTAACATGAAGCTTGATGTCTCTGTGTTCCTTCTCAGTGCTGCACCTGTAGTCTACCACATCCTCTTCTCTCAGGTCAGATATGAGCAGAGACAGATTAGCAGGAGAACTGTGATTAAACAGCTGAAGTCTGCCACGGTAGTGTTCATCATTTAATATTTCTGTCGCAGGTCCTGTTCTGTAGGTCCATCAGGTGAATTTCTGAGCTTTGGTGTGCAGGTCAGAGCAGGAGCAGGGGAACAGCACTGAACCACCTTTGTATCCTGTGATATCTGTCTGTTTATCACCAGAGAGCGCACAGCCTACAGAAACACACATACAAAAACTCACAATCTACTGAATACAATACGAAGTACAACATTTCAAAATGAAATTTTATGAAAATACTTATGCTTCAGTACATTAAATCCCTAATCTCTTGTTTCTCAGCCCAGTTCCTAACTACTGTGTGTGTTACACTATCTTGTGATCATGTGTGTATTTTTTCTTTTAAATCCCAGAGAGCTACTTGTAGTTAGACAGTTGTGATTAGACACCATGTTACAACTACATCTGAAAATGAAGACCACTTGGAGAGAGTAATACTACAAAATGTACAGATTTCTTTAAACTGACCAGTTTCCATTTTTTTGCAATTACTTACACACATTTCTCAATACTATGTTCACTTAAAAAAAAAAGTCCTCACATCCATAATGTTCTGTCATGGGTGTAGATTTGGTTTGAACATTGGGGGGTTGAAATATGAATGGGTATGCTGGGTATGCCGATATTTTTAATTAACTGAATAATAATAATAATAATAATAATAATAATAATAAAAAATAGAACAGCATTGTTATATCTGCAGGGTCATTACATAATTATCCTCTGCTTATCTATCTTTCTATCTATCTACCCATTCACCTATCTGTCTAATCTATCTATCTATCATACACCTACCTGTCTAATCTATCTATTTATCATTTACAAGCATTAATGATTGTTTCATTAAAAAAAACTACACAGGATATAATAACAGTCCAAATGAATGCACACTGTAAATGATTGAAACTTACACACCATTTAGTGTGAACAACCTTGTTGTTGATAATAATGGGAATTACTAAAATAAAACTTAGCTAACATAACTCAAGGCAGTTTCCAATAACTTGGGTATTTTCCATTTATGCACATTCCATTTGAAAAGCAATAAAATACACAGAGTACCAAAATGATGCCCTGTCTGTGTTTTGCGCCCCGTTTCCGATCTCTCCCTGGTTGAGAACCACTGGCCTATTGTAATGACACTGGACTTGATAGATTCCGTGAGTCATGCCGAGAACAACGATACCATTGATGCCATGGTCAATCGAACTTGCTGTCTGCCGTTTTGAATTTCGTTGAAAACATTCTTTTTTGAACTCCTTCTCCTTCGTTGGCCCGATTTTCATCAAATTTGATTCAGATCATCTTCAGACCATGCCAGCAAAAAGTTATGGTTCATATACTTAACTGTTATATACTTAATTGTCTCTGCAAGGCTTTGGCATATTGACACCAAACTTTGTGTGTCAGTGAAACCGCACAGTGACCTCATCACATCACATTAATTTGGTCACAGCGTCACCTATTGATCAAATATGATAAGCAATTAAATCATATAACAATTGATTGTATTTATGAACGTTCAACCATTTTGCTAAAATCATATACAAATGTCTAAAACTGCTCTTTTTTGCAGTTGGTCTTGATGCTCCCTGCCATGCTTGTTTAGCTCCTTATTTAGCCTCTTCAGTGCTTGGCCCCTTAATTTTTGCTTGCAGCTATATTTATTATTATTATTATTATGGATTATTTGAAGTTGTTTGGGGAACAGTGACACATTGTCACTCTCTCACATTCCTAATAGATTTACCACTTAAGGTACGTTCACACATAGAGCGACTTGCAGCGACAATGCGACTAGAGACCTTTCATTTTCAATGAGATCTGGCGACTTCCAGCGACATGCGCGATAGCGACCATTGGTGACCAGATGTGGGCATGTCCAGCGACACGACAAAGTTGAGAAAAGTTTAACTTTATGCAAATCTGAAGCGACTTGGTGCAGCGACTACCAATGGGAGTGAAGAAGAGTGAGCACACGTCATCCAAGGCCACCCCTGCTCACTAGCAGAAGCAGCACCATTGTGGCAGTAGCCAATTAGCTTAGCTTAGCTTAGGATCTTAGTGGGTTTAAAGCAAAAAATTAATTACTTAATTAATTAATGATAATGAAACATTCACTTTTTGTTGCAATTGAGCAAAATCCCAGTGTAGCTCCTATCTTTGGTGAAGTGTCCGGCTTGTCGCTTCTTCAGCGCCCGGGAACGAGCAGCACCAAGCCAGACACTTCACCCAGAAAACACGGAGGCCACAGCCAAATAGCTGCAGTCTGGCTCCCGGTCACCATCGAACAGATAGTGAATGACAACCTGATGGTGACACTCACTTACTGAGATAGGAGCTACACCCGGAGTCTGTCCAGAAAGTGACCCGGAGTGTGTTTCATTATTATTATTTTGCTTTAAATGCACTAAGGCCATAAGCTAAGCTAATTGGCGCTTGTGCTTTTGCTGCAGATAGACGGCTGAGCACACACCGCTTCTCCTTCATCTCGTAGGATACGATGCATATATACACTGGTGAATTTTACATCCTCTCTCTCCAAAATGTTTTATTAAGAAAGGTTTTTTGTTGTCAAAATGTTTGTTGGCAAAAGTGGAATGTTAGTTGCACCACCCATGTTATTATGGCAACCAGTAGAAGGGACGCCTACCTGTGACTTCATAGTACAGTGACTGGCGACTTGTAGCGCAAAAATCGCTGCATGTGTGAACGCAGCATTATGCAGCGCAGCGATTTTCAATCGTGCGGCACATATTAGAAGATTTTTACAGAGGAAGCTGACAGTCGCATCATTGACATCATGTTTCGAGTTTCGTGCTCGGCCACGGTTAGCGATCACACTAGATGTGAATCATGCCCGAGTCCAACTCTTCAAGCAGGCCTGGGCATGGTATGGAACGATCACAACGAACTGGACTTTGGGGGTCAAACGTGCTCAGGCACAATACCGGATCGTGTAGTGTAAGAACACCATTAACTGTGTAATGGGGTCTCCCAAAACTTGTATATTTATGTTCAATTAACTTGGTGCTCATGTCGACTGTACTTATATTGCTAAGTTCACTTAAATTTGTGTTCATATAGTGTACTTGATAGTTTACTGAAGAGGAATCAAACTTGGGTCACGGTAGTCAGAGCGCCACATGCTAGCTACTAGTCCACCAGGGAACCTGTGAATTAAACTAATTAAGTTCACTTAACTTGGTGTTAATTTCAAATGTACTTAAATACAGGGTGTCACAAAAGTCTCCATATGTAGGGGAAATGATTGGCATTTCTTTGTAAACACCCACGGAATCGTCTCTCCTACTCATGATGAATTTCCCTGCACCAGTACCAGCAACAGACAAGACATGAGAACCGCCTTTTATAATTATCTACCAATCAGTGCATTAGTTCACTTGTTGCCAGGCGGAAATCATTGCATGGCCAATCACATCAAAGAAAGACCAGTGTGAGCTATTTTAATAAATCATGATTTTGAGTTCAGAACACTTGAAATCTTAAGGTTATTTATTTTGTAGGTAAATAAGTTAAATTAACTTAGATTTTTGATTTATGGGTCCAAAACACAACAATTTAAGCAATGTTTTGTCGTGATTACTTGATTGCTTAAATAAAGACAACATTATGGTTTACAGTGCATTACCAGATACATCACTGAATTTATTTTTACATAAACATATGTTCCATTACAATTGTATAGAAGCTACTACAGTATATGTAACAGGAATTATTCAGAAACACTGGAATATACTCCAGTAAATCAAAAATACACAAATTTCAGAGAGGATATTCAAAATCACATCCTGAAACCATGGTCATTCCAAGAATGTGACAAAAAGTATATATATTCACTACACATACTGTATATAGACACACATATGCATGTAAGATATCGATCAAGCAGACTGAAAAAAGTGTGCACAAAAAGATTAACATTAGCATTTACATTTATGGCATTTGGCAGATGCTCTTATCCAGAGTGTGTTACAGAAGTGCTCCGAAGTCTCTCTCAGAAAACACATCCTCATGCTAGTTCACTAGGACAGGGACTAAGAGTACCATCAGTCTAAACACAGTGTTGAGAGGTTAGTTCAGGATGAAGTACTTACTAATTTAAGTCCTTGGTGAACTGGTAGGTCTTTACACACTCATTCACACTTTTTTTTTTACATGAAGACAGGAGACTTCAAATTTCACCACAAAAGTCCCAAACAAGATCATGTATAGCAGTCTTCTTACACAAAAGAGGATGATGTGTCTGCCATGTCAACACAGAATTTGGCATCTGACTCCATTTCCCAGCATGCACCTCCGACTACAAATATGGCTACCATCGACTACAAATATGGCTACCATGGACTCCAACTCCCAGTTCACACGCTCAAGCTCACCCCATTACTGACTGCACACACCTGGACTCAATCACCACTCCACACTATATAAACACGCTCACTACACATAAACTTTGTGGAGGATTTGTTCAGCTCTCTTTCTCATATGATGTACCAAGCCTTTGAATCATGTTTGCTGTTTCTGGTTTTGACCCATGTTTGTTTTCTTATTTCATCATTATAGTCTCATACTCTGAATATTTGTTTGTATAAGTTTGTACATCTCCTGACCCTTGGCCTGATTCTGGATTCTGACCTTGAGAGAGATTTTTTGGATTTGTTTGTGTGTGCCAGTCTTTATTTTTAATAAAAGCATTCACCGCAACTATTGCCGTCTCTGTCGCCTGACGGTATACTCCAGTGTCTACATGGTGGCAGCAGGAATGTTCGACTGGAAACAGGTGATTGTGGTTCAAGGCCACCTGGTCAGGAAGCAACAACACCAGATAGCCCTGCTCATCGCCAAAATCATGTAGCTGTCTGCTACACCGGCAGCGGCTAGCACCAAGACAGCGGCAACCTATCCCACGGCTCACCCTCTCATCACTCAACCAGAAAAGTATGCAGGTGACCCTGCTCAGTGTCAAGGGTTCATACTCCAATCTTCTCTGTATTTCTCTGAACACCGTAAGGTGATCACTTTATTAACCTTCTCAAAGGGCAAGGAGTTAACCTGTACGACCGCAGTCTGGAACCAAGGAGGGGAACACACCTCAACTTACGATTGATTCACTGAACTGTTCCTCCACATCTTTGACCATGCTCCAGAAGGTAAAGAAATTGGAGAGCAGTCAATTGCAGGAAACACAACCAACCACACACACACACACACAATTATAACTAGGGGCAATTTATCTTGGTCAGTCCACCTACTGGTGTATTTTAGGAGGTGGGAAGAAACCAGAGAACCCAGAGGAAACCCACATGGACATGGGGAGAACAAGCACAGAAACTCCACACAGACAGAAGCCCGAGCTCAGGACTGAAGCGGGGACCCTGGAGCTGTGAGGAGACAACGCTACCCACTGCATCACCACACTGCTCATAGATCCACAGAGTTCCCCTTTTGTATAGATGGTAATGAATCAAAAACAGAACAGCTGTGTAAGGCTAAACTGGAAATTAGCTGTTATTATTTTTTAAATCAATTTATTTAATTTTACAACAATTTATTTATAAGTAAAGAGAGTGACACAGTTCAGTCCACATAGACTGCTGTCATAAGTTTTGAAAATGTAAACATAGTATTGATAAAGGCATGTAACTAATTGTAAAAAAAACAAACTCTCTCTCTCTATCTATCTATCTATCTATCTATCTATCTATCTATATATATATATATATATATATATATATATATATATATATATATATATATATATACATATACATATATCTCTATCTATCTATCTATCTATCTATCTATCTATCTATCTATATATATCTATATATCTATATATATATATATATGTCATGATGCAGGAAGTGAAGATGGTCACTGACAGAGAGACAGCAGAAAAAGGTCTGAAATTTGCACGCATCTATTTATAGCTAAGACCAGAATGAAGAAGTGACAGTTACAAGTTACAGGAAAAGAACTTTTCTATTACACTTTATATGAGTTATTATAGATACATTCACTAAGACAGAGATTGTGAGAGATGTAATTCAGTAAATGTGTAAAAACATACACTGTAAGTATTTTAGGGATGTAAAATAATCTCACTGTAGATTCCTCCTTATTCATTCACCCACCTCTCTTCATCAGTACATTTTAGACTGAAGTTAATCAGGAAGAAAAAATCCACATGATCAAAGCTGAACAGGTCTAAATAAGGATATTATAACACAAGGCATGACGTGTATGTTTACCTTGTGTATAAAGATTACTACTGTCTTTGGACAATTTGGTTGTTCAGGAACAGGGTTGAACTACGGCCTACTGTAAACCCAGTCTGGACAGAAACCACATGAACTAAACACAAAGCAGCTGAACTAAGAACTGGCTAATATTCTCTCTCCTTTCTGTAATAGAAAATAGAAAATAACTTCACTCACCTGCAGCGAAGTTAAACACAACAGACAAAAGATACAAGCACTTCATCATTACTGATTCTTCTGCACACACAAGTCCCTCAAAGAGATACACACACACACTCACACTGCGTGAATGTCTGAGTCACACTGCCTGAGTGTCTCTGTTATATAGTGTGGTTATCAGGAAACCACAACCACCGCTGCCATTTTTTATTTTTGAAGATCTCTCATCACTCTTTCCATGACTCAATTTACTTGTTATATGCAGTATTAATATTTATTCATATATTAACCCCATTTCCATAAAAGTTGGGATTTTTTCTAAAATGCAATAAAAAAAATCTGTGTATTGTCAAGTCTCTTGAAACCTTAATTAACTGACAAAAGTGTAATATAAATATAAATATAAACAAATTTAGAATTTGATGACTTCAACACACTCAAAAAAAAGTTGGGACAAAGGCAAAATAAGACTGAAAAGTTTATAGAGTATTCAAATAAAACCATTTTGGAGGATCAGGTTTGGGTCAAAAAAGGAGCATCCACCAAAAGCTCAGTCTTTGCTAGCAAGGATGGGTCGTGGCTCACCATTATGTTCCAAGCTTCGTGCGAGAATTGTCAGTCAGTTCAAAAAGAACATTGCTCAACACAAAATTGCAAAGTATTTAGATCTTCACCATCTACATTCTGGTTGTGAAATATTGTGAAATGATTCAGAGAATATGGGGAAATCTCATTGCCTAAAGGGGAAGGCCGAAACCACTGTTGAATGTGTATGATCTTCGAGCGCTCAGGCGGCTTTGCCTGAAAGATCATCATGCTACTGTGATAAATATAAGCACTTGGGTTCGGGAGTACTTCGGAAAACCGTTGTCACTTAACGCAGTCAGCTGCTGCATCCAGAAATGCAACCTGAAACTCTTTTACACAAGGAGGAAGCCATACATCAACTCTATGCCTAAACGCCGCCGAGTTCTCTGGGCCTGAGCTCATCTCAGATGGACTGAAAGGCAGTGGAAAGGTGTGCTGTAGTCAGATAAGTCCATGTTTCAGCTTGTTTTTGGGAAAAACGGACGTCGAGTTCTCTGTGACAAAGATGAAAAAGACCAACCAGACATAAGTGAAAGGTGCAATGTATGGGGTGCATCAGTGCCCATGGCATGGGTGACTTGCATATGTGTGAAGGTACCATTGACGTGGAGGCATATATTGGGGTTTTAGAGAGACACATGCTGCCATAAAGGCAACGTTTTTTCCCAGGAAGTCCATGGTTACTTTATCAGGACAATGCCAGGGCTCATTCTGCATGTGCTACAACAGCATGGCTTCGTAGAAGAACAGAATGAAGACGTGACAGTTACAAGTTACAGGAAAATATAAGTTACTTTTCTATTACACTTTATATGACTCAAAGTCAAATTAATTTATATAGCACATTTAAAACAACAAATCAAAGTGTTGAACTAAGTGCTGCACATCATGCATAATAAGGAATACATTAAAATAGAGCATAACATATCATTAACATAAATATATAAACAAATAATTACTATAAGAAAATAAACCAGATATAACTAAGACTAGAGAATTAGCAGCTAGACAGACACAGAAGAGATTTTAGCTGAGACTACACTGTGGTCAGATATAGAGGACATTATTACAGCACTGTGTATTTCTGAATATGAAGCAGAAGATATGAGAATATAATCAAGTCTAGAGTAACTTTGATGTGTGTAGGAATAGAAGGTATACTGCCTCATAATGGGATGAAGAGTGCGATATACATCAATTAATCTAAAATCGGACATAAATCCAGGTTGCGGGGAACCTGGAGCCTCTACCAGGGAAAATGGGTAGAGGCTTCAGCACAGGGCGGGGTGCACAATCACATACACATTCACACACATATTAACACCATTCATACACTACACCCATTCATACACTACACCCATTCATACACTACGGATTCTCTTACAGCATTTGAACAGCTGGACAACTCCTTCTGAATGTTATCTAATCTGTCTTGCAGGGTTTTAAACTGTGCTTCAGTAAACAACTGTAACTTCTCCATAGCTGAAGCAATCATGGTGGTGAGAGACTCCCCCATCTTGTCCGCTTCATGTGTTTGTTCGAGTAGTGTCTGCCTGCCGGTGGGATTTCCCTGACGTAAAGTCATAATCTAATAGCCAAATACTAAATAGTTAAAGAACAACCAAAAATAGTCAAGCTTGTTCACAGCCATTAATGAAAAAAATTACCTTCAACAGATACATTTTCTCTTCTTTAAAAATAAAGGTAAAACATTATTAAGATATTATTAAAACGTATTCTAATAAGTGTCAGATGATCTAAAGACTGCATTACTCACTGTAAATGTCAAGTTGAGAGAAGACCTTGTCTAGTGATATAGATTTCTGTTGAAGTAAGGTTGTGTAATGACTTACTTTAGATCATTAGAACAACTCAGTTTGTAGCTCAGTCTCCTTCTGGTCTGTCTGTGTCACATAACGGTAATGAGGTGGCTAATAGTTTTATGAATGAAGGTAAAATTGTGTAGAAATGGACAAAGGTGACATTTCTGTAACGTGTCTGAAACATGGTAATTGGTCTATACGGTGACATGAAAACTTGCTTTATGTTACATAGTGAAGGATTTGATGGTGACCATCACTGCACTGTAAAACAGAGTTATGTATTATTTCTCTGATTTTAAATTAGAATGAGATTGATTTTAATGTCATGTCACATTATCATATAAATTCTATGTATCAGATACAAACCTTTTGATAAAAACAACAATGACACATTTTGAAGCTTGTATAAATTGTCACGTATCAAGAAACTCTGGACTCCACTTCCCATCAGCCACTGCACTGCACTAGCTGTCACATGACCACCTGCACCTGATTCACGTTTTGTTAATGAGCACTCATGTGTATATATAGTCCGTGTCTGCACGGTTTGCGGGTCTTTCGTTGTCTTAGACTCTGGTTGTTTATGTCTTGGTGTTTTGTTTCATGCCACAGTGTTATTCCACGTTGTCTTAGTGTCTTTGTTTCTTAGTACGTTTGTTTCAATAAATGTCATTATCTGCACTTGCTTCTGGCTCAACCTCGATTCGTGACAGAACGAAAGACCCACTATCAGAAGCAGCAGATCACCACGATGGACGCCTGGTTTGCAGCATATGCGGAGTGGTATTTAGGACTACTGGAGCAGGGAAGAAGGACAGATGAACTGCTCGCTCAGAATAACCGCATGCTAGGCCTGCCGCAGCTGGACAGACCATGCACCAGGCCACACCCGGCGTTTGTAAGGGACTATGCCATGACACGCCGACAGGAGGGGGAATTTTTGGTCGGGGCTGAGACCAACTCCCACCCTCCCTCCCCTATTATGGATCTCGCTCAGCCATCATGCCCCGCCGAGGACGTCGCTCCGCTTTCTTGCCCCGCCGAGGACGTCGCTCCGCTTTCTTGCCCCGCCGAGGACGTCGCTCCGCTTTCTTGCCCCGCCGAGGACGTCGCTCCGCTTTCATGCCCCGCCGAGGACGTCGCTCTGCTTTCATGCCCCGCCGAGGACGTCGCTCTGCTTTCATGCCCCGCCGAGGACGTCGCTCTGCTTTCATGCCCCGCCGAGGACGTCGCTCTGCTTTCATGCCCCGCCGAGGACGTCGCTCTGCTTTCATGCCCCGCCGAGGACGTCGCTCAGCCTAGCTGTTCGGCTGTGGACGTCGCTCTGCCTTCCTGCTCGGCTGAGGACGTCGCTCTGCCTTCCTGCTCGGCTGAGGACGTCGCTCTGCCTTCCTGCTCGGCTGAGGACGTCGCTCTGCCTTCCTGCTCGGCTGAGGACGTCGCTCTGACTTCCTGCTCGGCTGAGGTCGTCTCTCTGCCATCCTGCTTCACTGAGGATGTCACTCTGCATCCATGTTCCGCTAAAGACGTCGCTCCTTTTCTTTGCTTCTCTCAGTATGTCGCTCCCCCTTCCTGCTCCATGGAGGACATTGTTCCCCCCTCATGCTCCACGGAGAGCATCGTTCCTCCCTTGGGCCTCGCGGAGAACCTCGCTCCTCTTCCTGGCCTCGCGGAGAACCTCGCTGCCTCCTTGAGTCTCATGGAGAACCTCGCTCCCCTCTCCTGTCCCGTGGAGGACGTCGCCCCGTTTTCATGCTCTGCCGAGGACGTCGCCCCGCTTTCATGTTCAGCTGAGGAAGTATCCCAGCCTCCCTGTGCCGTTGTGGAAGCCGCCCGGCCTCCTGGTTTTGCTGGGGACATTTTTTCCAGGGGGCCAGGACCACCAGATGGAGGACGTATAATTTTGGGCGCTCCGGGAGTAGTGCCCTTGGGGGAGGGTTCTGTCACGTATCAAGAAACTCTGGACTCCACTTCCCATCAGCCACTGCACTAGCTGTCACATGACCACCTGCACCTGATTCACGTTTTGTTAATGAGCACTCATGTGTATATATAGTCCGTGTCTGCACGGTTTGCGGGTCTTTCGTTGTCTTGGACTCTGGTTGTTTGTCTCGGTGTCTTGTTTCATGCCACAGTGTTATTCCACGTTGTCTTAGTGTCTTTGTTTCTTAGTACGTTTGTTTCAATAAATGTCATTATCTGCACTTGCTTCTGGCTCAACCTCGATTCGTGACAATAAATGTTTATGAAAGCTTATGTCAGTTGTAATGAAGGAATTATACAGGTGTCATGTAGCTCTATAAACACTACAGTGTTACCAAAAAAAATCATAGATTAGACTGAGAAATATGTCAAATCCAATCTGATACCAGTCCAAAGTTTCAGGCCAGTCTGATATCCATAATCAGTATTTACTATTATTTATAACTTGATTTATATTTTGTTATAAAATGACTCATAGTGTAAAACCCTCAGTTATGGTAAATGGAGAAGGCATTTTGTTACATATGTAACTATAATTCATTTGAACACTGATCAAGTCTGTTTTCACTGAATATCAACTTTTATTGTGTATTTAAATACTTTACCTTTAACATGAAGCGTGATTGTCTCTGTGTTCCTTCTCAGTGCTGCACCTGTAGTCTCCCTGATCCTCTTCTCTCAGGTCAGATATGAACAGAGACAGATTAGCAGGAGAACTGTGATTAAACAGCTGAAGTCTGCCACGGTAGTGTTCACCATTTAACACTTCTGTCGCAGGTCCTGTTCTGTAGGTCCATCAGGTGAATTTCTGAGGTTTGTTGTGCAGGTCAGAGCAGGAGCAGGGGAACAGCACTGAACCACCTTTGTCGTGTGATTTCTGTCAGATTATCAGCAGAGAGAGAACAACCTACAGAAACAAACATACAAAAACTCACAATCTACTGAATACAATATGAAGTACAAAATTTCAAAATGAAATTTTATGAAAATACTTCAGTACATTTAATCCCTAATCTCTTGTTTCTCAACCCAGTTCCTAACTACTGTGTGTGTTACACTATCTTGTATGTGTATTTTTTCTTTTAAATCCCAGAGAGCTACTTGTAGTTAAACAGCTGTGATTAGACACCATGTTACAACTACATCTGAAAATAAAGACCACTTGGAGAGAGTAATACTACACAATTTACAGATTTCTTTAAACTGATCAGTTTCCTTTTTTTTTTTTTTTTTTTTTTTTTTTACAATTACTTGCACACATTTCTCAATACTATATTCACTTTTAAAAAAATTCCTCACACAGTTGGCTTTACCAGCATGCAGCTCAGTACAGCAGTTAACCTCATCCATAATGTCCTGTCATGAGTGTAGATTTGGTTAGAACATTGGGGGGGTTTTAATTAATTGTATAATAATAATAATAATAAATAGAACAGCATTGTTATATCTGCAGGGTCAATACATAATTATCCCCTGCTTATCTATCTTTCTACCTATCTACCCATCCACCTATCTGTCTAATCTGTCTATCTATCATACACCTATGTGACTTATCTATCTATCTATCTATCATTTACAAGCATTAATGTTTGTTTCATTAAAACAAACTACACAGGACATAACAGTCCAAATGAATGCACACTGTAAATGATTGAAACTTACACACCATTTAGTGTGAACAACCTTGCTGTTGATAATAATGGGAATTATTAAAATAAAACTTAGCTAACATAACTCAAGGCAGTTTCCAATAACTTGGGTATTTTCCATTTATGCACATTCTATTTGAAAAGCAATAAAATACAGAGTACCAAAATGATGCCCTGTTTGTGTTTTGCGCCCCGTTTCCGATCTCTCCCTGGTTGAGAACCACTGGCCTATTGTAATGACACTGGACTTGATAGATTCCGTGACTCATACCGAGAACAACAATACCATTGATGCCATGGTCAATCGAACCTGCTGTCTGCCATTTTGAATTTCATTGAAAACATTCTTTTTTGAACTCCTTCTCCTTCGTTGGCCCGATTTTCATCAAATTCGATTCAGATCATCTTCAGACCATGCCAGCAAAAAGTTATGGTTCATATACTTAACTGTTATATACTTAATTGTCTCTGCAAGGCTTTGGCATATTGACACCAAACTTTGTGTGTCAGTGAAACCACACAGTGACCACATCACATCACATTAATTTGGTCACAGTGGCACCTATTGATCAAATATGATAAGCAATTAAATCATATAACAATTGATTGTATTTATGAATGTTCAACCATTTTGACAAAAATCATATACAAATGTCTAAAACTGCTTTTTTTTTTTTTTTTTTTTTTTTTTTACAGTTGGTCTTGATGCTCCCTGCCATGCTTGTTTAGCTCCTTGTTTAGCTCTTCAGTGCTTGGCCTCTTAATTTTTGCTTGCAGCTATATTTATTATTATTATTATTATTATTATGGATTATTTGGAGTTGTTTGGGGAACAGTGACACATTGTCGCTCTCTCACATTCCTAATAGATTTATCACTTAAGGTACGTTCACACATAGAGCGACTTGCAGCGACAATGCGACTAGAGACCTTTCATTTTCAATGAGATCTGGCGACTTCCAGCGACATGCGCGACAGCGACCATTGGTGACCAGTTGTGGGCATGTCCAGCGACACAACAAAGTTGAGAAAAGTTTAACTTTATGCAAATTTGGAGCGACTTGGTGCAGTGACTACCAATGGGAGTGAAGAAGAGTGAGCACACGTCATCCAAGGCCACCCCTGCTCACTAGCAGAAGCAGCGCCATTGTGGCAGTAGCCAATTAGCTTAGCTTAGCTTAGGATCTTAGCGGGTTTGAAGCAAAAAATTAATTACTTAATTAATTAATGATAATGAAACATTCACTTTTTGTTGCAACTGAGCAAAATCCCAGTGTAGCTCCTATCTTTGGTGAAGTGTCCGGCTTGTTGCTTCTTCAGTGCCTGGGAACGAGCAGCACCAAGCCAGACACTTCACCCAGAAAACACGGAGGCCACAGCCAAATAGCTGCAGTCCGGCTCCCGGTCACCATCGAACAGATAGTGAATGACAACCTGATGGTGACACTCACTTACTGAGATAGGAGCTACACCCGGAGTCTGTCCAGAAAGTGACCCGGAGTGTGTTTCATTATTATTATTTTGCTTTAAACGCACTAAGGCCATAAGCTAAGCTAATTGGCGCTTGTGCTTTTGCTGCAGATAGACGGCTGAGCACACACTGCTTCTCCTTCATCTCGTAGGATACGATGTATATATACACTGGTGAATTTTACATCCTCTCTCTCCAAAATGTTTTATTAAGAAAAGTTTTTTGTTGTCAAAACGTTTGTTGGCAAAAGTGGAATGTTAGTTGCACCACCCATGTTATTATGGCAAACAGTAGAAGGGACGCCTACCTGTGACTTCATAGTACAGTGACTGGCGACTTGTAGCGCAAAAATCGCTGCATGTGTGAACGCAGCATTATGCAGCGCAGCGATTTTCAATCGTGCGGCACATATTAGAAGATTTTTACAGAGGAAGCTGACAGTCGCATCATTGACATCATGTTTCAAGTTTCGTGCTCGGCCACGGTTAGCGATCACACTAGATGTGAATCATGCCCGAGTCCAACTCTTCAAGCAGGCCTGGGCATGGTATGGAACGATCACAACGAACTGGACTTTGGGGGTCAAACGTGTTCAGGCACAATACCGGATCGTGTAGTGTAAGTACACCATTAACTGTGTAATGGGGTCTCCCAAAACTTGTATATTTATGTTCAATTAACTTGGTGCTCATGTCGACTGTACTTATATTGCTAAGTTCACTTAAATTTGTGTTCATATAGTGTACTTGATAGTTTACTGAAGAGGAATCAAACTTGGGTCACGGTAGTCAGAGCGCCACATGCTAGCTACTAGTCCACCAGGGAACCTGTGAATTAAACTAATTAAGTTCACTTAACTTGGTGTTAATTTCAAATGTACTTAAACACAGGGTGTCACAAAAGTCTCCATATGTAGGGGAAATGATTGGCATTTCTTTATAAACACCCACGGAATCGTCTCTCCTACTCAGGATGAATTTCACTGCACCAGTACCAGCAACAGTCAACGATGAGACGATGAGAACCATTTTTTTGCAGTTATCTACCAATCAGTGCATTAGTTCACTCGTTGCCAGGCGGAAATCATTGCATGAGCTATTTTAATAAATCATGATTTTGAGTTCAGAACTCTTGAAATCTTAAGTTTATTTATTTTGTAGGTAAATAAGTTAAATTAACTTAGATTTTTGATTTATGGGTCCAAAACACAACAATTTAAGCAATGTTTAGTCGTGATTACTTGATTGCTTAAATAAAGACAACATTATGGTTTACAGTGCATTACCAGATACATCACTGAATTTATTTTTACATAAACATATGTTACATTACAATTGTATAGAAGCTACTACAGTATATGTAACAGGAATTATTCAGAAACACTGGAATATACTCCATATACTGACCCTTGGCCTGATTCTGGATTCTGACCTTGAGAGAGATTTTTTGGATTTGTTTGTGTGTGCCAGTCTTTATTTTTATTAAAAGCATTCACCGCAACTATCGCCATCTCTGTCGCCTGACAGTATACTCCAGTGTCTACATGGAGGCAGCAGGAATGTTCGACTGGAAACAGGTGATTGTGGTTCAAAGCCACCTGGTTAGGAAGCAACAACACCAGATAGCCCTGCTCATCGCCAAAATCATGTAGCTGTCTGCTACACCGGCAGTGGCCAGCACCAAGACAGCGGCAACCTATCCCACGGCTCACCCTCTCATTACGCCCCCAGAAAAGTATGCAGGTGACCCTGCTCAGTGTCAAGGGTTCATTCTGCAATGTTCTCTGTATTTCTCTGAACAATGTAAGATGGATCAGTTTGTTAACCTTCTCAAAAGGGCAAGGAGTTAACCTGGATGACCGCAGTCTGGAACCAAGGAGGGGAACACACCTCAACTTACGATCGATTCACTGAACTGTTCCTCCACATCTTTGACCATGCTCCAGAAGGTAAAGAAATTACAGAGTAGTCAACTGCAGGAAACACACACACACAATTATAACTAGGGGCAATTTATCTTGGTCAGTCCACCTGCTGGTATATTTTAGGAGGTGGGAAGAAACCAGAGAACCCAGAGGAAACCCACATGGACATGGGGAGAACAAGCACAGAAACTCCACACAGACAGAAGCCCGAGCTCAGGACTGAAGCGGGGACCCTGGAGCTGTGAGGAGACAACGCTACCCACTGCATCACCACACTGCTCATAGATCCACAGAGTTCCCCTTTTGTATAGATGGTAATGAATAAAAAGCAGAACAGCTGTGTAAGGCTAAACTGGAAATTAGCTGTTATTGTTTTTTTAATCAATTTATTTAATTTTACAACAATTTATTTATAAGTAATGAGAGTGACACAGCTCAGTCCACATAGACCACTGTTGTAAGTTTTGAAAATGTGAACACAGTATTGATAAAGGCATGCAACTAATTGTAAAAAAACAAAAACAAAACTCTCTCTCTCTCTCTCTCTCTCTCTCTCTCTCTCTATATATATATATATATAGACAGTCATGGTGCAGGAAGTGAAGATGGTCACTGACAGAGAGACAGCAGAAAAAGGTGTGAAATTTGCACGCATCTATTTACAGCTAAGACCAGAATGAAGAAGTGACAGTTACAAGTTACAGGAAAAGAACTTTTCTATTACACTTTATATGAGTTATTATAGATACATTCACTAAGACAGAGATTGTGAGAGATGTAATTCAGTAAATGTGTAAAAACATACACTGTAAGTATTTTAGGGATGTAAAATAATCTCACTGTAGATTCCTCCTTATTCATTCACCCACCTCTCTTCATCAGTACATTTTAGACTGAAGTTAATCAGGAAGAAAAAATCCACATGATCAAAGCTGAACAGGTCTAAATAAGGAGATTATAACACAAGGCATGACGTGTATGTTTACCTTGTGTATAAAGATTACTGCTGTCTTTGGACAATTTGGTTGTTCAGGAACAGGGCTGAACTACGGCCTACTGTAAACCCAGTCTGGACAGAAACCACATGAACTAAACACAAAGCAGCTGAACTAAGAACTGGCTAATATTCTCTCTCCTTTCTGTAATAGAAAATAGAAAATAACTTCACTCACCTGCAGCGACGTGAAACACAACAGACAAAAGATACAAGCACTTCATTACTGATTCTTCTGCACACACACCAGTCCCTCAAAGTGACAACACACACACACACACTGTCACACTGCCTGAGTGTCTCTCTGTTATATAGTGTGATTATCAGGAAACCACAGCAACCACAGTTTCCTTTCTCATTTTTCAAAATCTTTGAATCACTCGTTCCATGACCTAATATATACTGTAATATACAATATTAATATTTATTCATATATTTTCTCATGCAATCATTTTTATCTTTTATTTATAGTGTCATCATTGCAAAAAAAAAAAAAAAAATGTGCATGATCTGCAGCATTAACCTCACTCATTTCAACACACATGAATTCTAGTGTTTACCAGCAGGTGTGTTTCCCTAGACTTACAGCAAGTAATAAAGATAAATTTACCATGTGTGAGCTGAGGAGCACTTACAATAATCATGAAACGGAGTCAAAGACAGAAGCAAGTGCAGATTATGTACTTTAATACCAAAAAACAAGAAGTGCAAAATCCACAAACTTATACAGGCAGAGGTCAGGTGATCAGACAAACAGTCAAAAGAAGGTTAGACAGAGATACGAGGTCAAAAATGAGAACAAAGTCAAAAGCAGAAAACAAACATGAGATCAAGGCTTGGTTTAGACAGAGAGCTAATCAACTGAGCGTATACTTCTCAAACACTGTGTGTGAACAGTCTCTATAAAGGAGTGGTGTGGGTGAAGGTGCAATTGGCAGAAGGGGTCTCTAATTAGAATTCAGGCGATGGTGAACGTGTGAGTTTAGGAGTTGCAGTTTTTGTCAGCCATGTTTGTAGTTCGTGGTGCATTCTGGGAAATGGAGTCGCTGGTTTGTTGTGATATGACAAGAATCTGGTCATGAGTAATGATCATGACTCCTTACAAAAAGTAAGATTAATCATAAGAGTATAATTGTTATCAATAGCATGATTTAGTAGAATTTAAAGAGCTTAAAATGTAAAAAAAAAAAAAAAAAAAAGTTTTAAAAATGTATTTACTTATAAAGCAAGAGTTATAGCTATTATAGAGCTATAGTTAAGCGACTACATAGCGACATCTTGTGCAGCGGGTGACATTTTAGCGACAGTTGTTTGAATTAAACAGGACAATCTACTAGACAATGTTTACACTGCATTACTTTCTAATTCTGACAAAATATATAATAACTACTCATGAAAACATCCTAAACAAGCAACGAGGGAAACACACTTTATAAATGGGAACCAGTCAGAGGAAAACACAAGACAGGTGTGTACAGGAAATCAGTGGAACAACCACGGATGAAATTCATACTATGAGAGAGATGCCCTTTGCTGGTCTGGTAGGGAATTGTCTGTGGTGACAAATATAAAGTGATCTTTTCTATTTTTAATGATTCTTCTTTGTGTCACATTATCTATGTAAATTGTGCAAAACATCAAACTCTTGTACATTTTGCTTCATTATTATTCATACTCATTCATATTATTCATTCATTCATTACTATTTAACACACTGGGTTCAGATTTTTTATCTATTAAGTGCATTATGAACTATTTAAGTTTTTATTAGTTTAATTTACTCCAGAAACATTGTAGGATTTCAGAAGCACTGTGTAGAAAACCGGATCTCTGCACTAGCCTGCTTTACAGATTTATTTCATTTTTGTCTATAAAACAAGATGAGATGGGCTTTTATAGGAAAATAATCAACAACAGAGTGGCATGATGCCGTTTTCCTACAGTACATGTCATAGTGTTTTATTTTCTTGGCAAAAATGACAGTTTTTATTTATTAAAGAATTACATGTCTTATTTTGTCAGTTTATAGTTATATACAGTATAATGTTGTGGAACATCAACAACAAGTTAGTTAATATTGTTGTTGCTGGCTCCTATATACGTCCACCAAGAAGCAGGCCTAGACTAGATTTACTGAGAATGCCACCTTGTCACTACAACATGAGACATTATTAAACTTGCCAGTCAGACTCAGCCAGGTCACTATGTACAGTACCAACTAGTGTGGAGGATGTTAGGACTGATAACAGCCATAACAGTAATCCCCCTCCTCCTTGTGCTAGAGTCCTTTAAGGCTCCTCCTTATGAGGAAGAGAACAGACTGAAATGGGTGTCTCTGAAAACTACCTTTTTGATAGTGTTCACTTCTGAGAAAATAGTGGAAGAACTACATACTCTGGTAATAAGCTGTTCTTGTGTGTGCTCCTCGTGCCGTCATGGCAAACGTTATCCAGATGATTCTCGCCACTCCTGCAGGTTAGGGAGGTTGAAATAGTAGTTAAGTATGTTAAGTGTGATTCAATGAAACCTGGATATCCAGAGTAAATGCAAGTAGGTTTCAGGGGAAAATGTCCATATGACAGTGATATTTATTGTAAATACTATGTCACACACCATTTGTGACTTTGCTGAATGCTCTCACCATACACACACACAAACACACACACACGCACACACACAAACACACACACACACAGGAAGATATCCGGTGATTCTCACCACCTCTGGCAGTTACCTGGTGTTCATAAAACCACAGCTGCATACATATCTAGTGTTCTCATGTTAGAGCCAGTGTGAGACACTCAGCATGTCAGAGTAACCACATGATTGTGGCCAGGGCAGCATGGGGGCTGATGGGAGAATGGCTACTTCCTCTTTCTCTCAGCATCAGTTAACCTACATTGTGCCATGCACAGAGAATACTGAGTAATACTCCACACTCAACACGCACACTGCCATACATCCCTTACAATCTTTTTTTTTTGTTTTTTTTTTAAATTCTTTTTATAGTTGGTTACATGTATTTATCAACACTGAGATCAGTTTTTCAGAACTCTTCTCTACCAACATGCAGCTCAGTACAGCAGTTAACCTCACATCCAAAAATGCAGATTAGATCCATCTTTATTCGTTTGTTCATTCTTTCATTCAGTTTCAGTGAGCACTTTTTCCTGCTCAGGGTCACGGTGGATCTGGAACCTGTCCTGGGAACACTGGGCTCAAGGAGGGAATACACCCTGGAATACACACTCATTCAAACTTAGGTGCAATTTAGTGTAGCCAATACACTGGTAAGTTTTTGGGAGGTGGAAGGAAACCGAAGAACCCAGAGAAAACCCACATGGACATGGGGAGAACATGTGAGACTCCACACAGACAGTAACCTGAGCTCAGGATTGAACTGGCGACCCTGGAGCTGTGAGGGAGTAATGCTAATTGCTGTACCACTGTGCTGCCCATCGATCCAAACATGTCCTCTTATGTATAGAAAAAACAAAGTGAGTAGGTCTACAGCTAAATTAGGAAATAAACTGTGATTGACTGACTGATTATTTATTAATTTATTAAGTTTTTTACTATTCGATTTTGAATAAATTTTTTAAAAATACTGTTTTGTTTATTTTATAAACTGTACACAACAGTTTGGAAACATGTGCAGTAGATACACAGAGATTTGCTGGAAGTTGAATTTGTGTGAAAAAAGAATGAATATTGAATGATGAACTTATTTTGTCTTTTGTCTCAAAGCAATAAAAACTGATCCATAGTTCAGTCAACTCAGAGCGCTGCTGTGCTAACTGTGTGAGCTTTGGAGAAAAAAATTACCTCAATGTTGTTGAAAAAAAAAAGAAGCTCAATATTGTTTAAAAAAAAACACACACATTCTGTCCAGTCAGATTCAACAATCCTCCTTCTTTTATTTTTACTCAAAGTCATTAAAAGTCACAAACAAGAACTTCTATAGCAGTCTTCTTACACAAAACAGCATGATGACAACAGCCTTCTAGAGCTTTCATTTCTTAACCTGATATAAGTATGGTACACATAAGATATAAAATGACACGTACACTCAAAATATAATTAGCGAGATTATCCATCAGCAATTAATGATAAACAATGAATGCAGAACAATACACTTAGCTAACATAAGTAAATGTAACACACGTTTATGCCTGAATCTGATATTTAATTGGAAAATGAATAAAAATCTCAAAAAGTCAATATTGTGAATCCCGTGCTGCCCATAATGTGTATTTAATATATGTTTTCAGGATTATTCTATAATATCTGAGCATGTGTCTATATTTATTCTGGATTAGTTTGTTATAATGCTGCCATATTCAGTTTTCTGTCCAGTGATGATCTGCTGCTCCGGCTGTGTTAATGTGGGTCAGTAGAGTAGTAAGTGTAAATAACAGTAGTAAATACAGTGACATCAGACCCAATCTGATAAAAGTCAGAACATGAAAATTATACATATATCACACATATAAATTCTATGGCTTTTACTGCTGAAAAACACTTTTTGACGACACAAATCTCCAAATCTGACTTCTTTCTTTAAACCATGTGGTTCTGATAGAAGCAGCAGAAGATATTTTCCTATAACTCACTGTTCAGTGAAAGCATGTGTGTTTCACGTGTATTACCTGCAGTGTATCACAAATATAACTAAACCTCTAAAGGTAGAAACAAATCTGCTATAACTGTTACTGTATAAGTCATGCAGAATTAAATGGAGATTAAATTAGGAATACAGTAGGACTCTAAGACTTTAAAGATGACTCTAACCACATGTACACTAACCTGATCCTTCTGGTTTCTCTTACAGTCCGGATGTCCTTCAGTGATCACGTTCTCTCCACATCTTCCTCCTATAGAGAAAGGACCTCAGAAATCACACCTCTAGTGGAAACTACACAATTTCATTTTCCTTATCCAGAGACACTTACAGAAGTGCTGTTGCTTCTACAGGTTTCAGCTCATCAATATCAGAATTTGTTTTGTGTGTGTGTGTGTGTGTGTGTGTGTGTGTGTGTGTGTGTGTGTGTATTGTACCTTTGCATCTCCAACAAATAATTGCCACTACACCGGGTATCACCAGCAACAAAAACGCCAGAATGCCAAAAACTGTGTGATAAAACACACCAAAATGTTAATAAATGTAATAATACAGATGTATATTTTCATTGCTGATGAAAAGTTTTGGCACCTAGAGAGAGGCTGCTGTGTGTTTGCTGTTTATCTTGTTCCAGTGTTGTTGAGGATGATGCAGGTGGAGAGTTTGTTGTTTTACTCTGAGGCGGTTCTGATGGAGGTGTTGTGTCTGTTTTCCTCGAGTATGTTGAAGTTTCTCTTCTTCCTACTGAAAAGACAAAACTTATTAAAACTAATGACTGTTTTTGTCACTGTTAGTAATATGGCACATGACACTGGAGTAAAGCATGCTCACAGTCATTAATGAAAACATGTACCTTTAACAGATAATCTGACATCTCTGCTATCGTCCTGTACAGAACATCTGTAGAGTCCCTGGTCCTCTTCAGTCAGGTCTGATATGAGTAGAGAAAGTTTTCCTGGAGCGATGTTACTGACCAGTTTGACTCTGTTTGTGTGACGTCCAGTCTGTTTATCGTAAATTTCCTGAACGTGATTGATTCCAATAAACTCCCATTTTACAGCCTTTGGTTTGTCCTGTAGGTCAGTGCAGACGCAGGGCAGAACTACAGACTCTCCTATGAACCCAGTCACATGCTCTACCACTGTCTTATTCACCAGCTCACAGTCTGTAAACATAACATTTACAGTTAATAATAGAAGTACTGCAATTTTTAATATTCCCTGCTTGTAAATCACAACATTTTCTGCTGCAGACCAGAAGAGATTTTTAAAGGATGAGCCAATCACCTGTTTAAATTCTCTACATGAATCCAATATCAGGACTCTGATACTGGGGCCTAGGCTAAATCAATCAAATTAAATCAAAATAATTCAAATATTTCTGATAATATCAGTTTGAAATATCAAAACTAATATTATTTTCATTATAGCGAGGTGAGATACGTTGCTTGTTTCTAATTGTATTAAGTTACCACGCCTGTCTGTGTGCTATGCTTAGAGACCCTTGTTAATGAGGCACTTGTTAATGAGGCACTGAAAGTTACACCGTCACCTCGAAACAAAACATGGATCATTTGCTAAAAAGCCTCGAGAATTGACAATAAATTGAAACAATAGCAACAACATAAAAAAAACAAAAACTGAGTCATCCTGTGTGACCGGTGCAGAAATGAAAAGACAGTGATAGCATTGTATGAGGTTTCATACCTCTGATAGTTTCAACTTAAAATCTTCACACCATAGATCAGTGCTGGGGAAGCTACTTTGAAACTGTACCTTTTGAAGATACTCATAGTTTAAACTAGTTAATCTACAGTGAAGTTACACTTTTAAAAAAGTAGTTAGCTACACTACAAGTTACTAACAAAAAGTAGCGAACTACATTGAATCTACTTAAAATGGCAACATATTTATTATGTCATGATTGTGAATCAGTTTATGAATAACTGTATAATTTTACATAAAGAAATGAAACACAATTTATACATAATTCAGAACAATTATGAATATATAATGTGCACATTAGGCTACGTATCAATTTACAATGATGACCGTGTTCACCTGTATATGTGTCCGTAAATTTGAGCTTGATCTCATGTACATCGTTTTATAATCGAAGTATTGGACGAATAATTTTAATCTTTGTATTAAATCTTTGTATCTGTGTATTTAATCTCTTAATATTTATGAGTAATAATTAGAATTATTGACTATTATTTATGTCTTAATAATGTAAGATTAATCTGAAAATAAACGAAAGACATACAATACAGTTTAGTGTAATTGTGCAGTTGTTAGCAACTGGGGCGTCGCTAAACCCTTTTTACTGGGACACGAGACTTTTTGAAGTGATTTGTTCATTTAGGGGGCTGGTTAGTTAGTTCACTCATAAAAATGTTAATCAAACACACCTGCCTGTAATTTTCTGCGTATAAATCTTTGGTTAGATGTTTCAGGTGTGTGTGATTAGGGATGGAGTTAAACTCTGCAGGACAGTGCAGTGGCCCTCAGGACCGGAATCGCCCATCCCTGGTTTAGGAGATAATTTCACAGTTTCAGTGGCTCCATTATATTGTCTGGTATTTGTGTAAATAAAACATAATGAATTTGTTTTTGGGGACTAGGTTTCTGATGGACTAGGATTGGAGAGGATGGATTTTAAATGTAATGATAATGTTTATATATTTGTTGTTTTATATACAGGTTATTTCAAAAGTCACTACTGTATTATTGTGATGGGATTTCAGGTGCCAGCTTTTTATTTAAAAACATAAATTCTTCTCTTGTCTTTTTGAACAGAGTGTACATCTATGTGTATTTATTTCAGGAGTTTTAATAGAAATTAGGTATAGTAAATATCAAATAAAATGTAAACTTGCATTGATGAAGTTAATGTTGTTAGTACTTGTTTAAAAATGATCATGGTAAAACAGAGTTCCAAGGTATAAAAATATAGTTTGTCTGTCATTTAACCAAACAATAACCAGTTTTTTTTACCTAAAAAAAGTTTATGTAGGCAGTCATTTATAATGTAAAACTAATGAAACAATGCCCCTGGACCTCCTTAAAACATTTTGAAGTACGTTTGTAAAGTTCTTGTGGGGCCCATGCCCCTGTAGTGATCAAACTCTAGAAACGGCCCTGGTCAACAACATCATCTCACACGGATTCATTTAACTCTGAGTCCGAGGACGTGGTGTGAGTCATTTCCCCGCCCCATACATCACGTAACAAACTGTGGTTGGTTGCTTTACGTGTCCATCAGACGGTCTCTTCCTGTTCATGTGAACTACAATGAGGTGCTTAATTCATGTGAAGTAAGCAGGTACTGCAGATATGTAGTGAAGGGCATCTTTATAACTGGACAAAATATGTAGTGAAAACAATACGTAACACTTGGTCATGCTAAATCATTACTCGTTTTAACTTGTTACTGGAAATGCTACACTATTTGTAAAGTACTGGAGCTACTGTCACACTACTGAAAAATGGAGTTAAGTTAGTAGTGTCACTACTTTTAGTTAGCTACTCCCCAACACTGTCATAGGTGAAGACTTGAGTTTAGCAGCCACTAAGCAGATGGTCAGCATTATGCTGGGGAAGAATGCAATTAAGCAACAATATTTTATTTCTTTATCAAACAACATGAGTAAGCGCTGAATCAATGATATGGCTGAGAATGTGTTCCAGCAGCTAATTAGCAGGCTCGTCATTTTTACAGAATTCAAACTGAGTCCACTGAAAATTTCACATTCATTAGGTATGAGTGTGATGGAGAAATTGAGGAAAACTTTCTTTTTTGCAGACCTCTTCATTCAAATGTAACTGCTGAAGCTGTGTTTGACTTTTTGCACAATTCATGGTTTCCAATGACATCAGCAGGACAAAGTGTGTTGGACTCAGCACTGATGGTTCTCGGTCTATGATGGAGCAACAAAGTGAAGCAGGTCAGAGACCCACTGCCCACTCACATACACTGCTGCATTCACAGAGAGGCATTAGCTGCTAAGAGAATGCCCACGGATTTAAAGACTGTTTTGGACGATGCTGACAGAATGGTGAATTGCATCAAAAGTCGTCCATTACAAGCATGTTTGTTTTCCCTTCTGTGTGAGGAGATGGGAAGTGAACACCACCAGGTCTCACTGCATACTGAAGTCCGGTGGCTCTCACGCAGCAGAGTGCTCACCCAGCTCTTCCAGTTATGTGATGAGGTCAGAACATTTTTCAGTGATTCCAAATTTGAACTTGCAGACCATCTCAGACCATCAGTCTATATTTATGAACATTACAGTGTTACTGTCATGTTGCGGCGAACTCGCGACTACAATTCCCAGAGTGCAGTGCGGACTACAAACATGGCCGCCGAGGGCTGCACTTCCCAGACACGCACACGCTCGCATTCTCCGGAGTTCTGATTATGGACACCTGCACTCAGTAATAGACTTACACACAGAGTATGTAGGTCAGGCGGAGAACAACGGAAGTTTGCGAAGTAAACGCTCAGTAGCCTAAACACTGTCGTATCACCAAGCCTTTGTCTGTGTGTTGGATTTTCCTGATTTTCGGATATACTGCCTGTTTCGGATTACGATTTCCTGGATAGCCCCATTTGGATTGTTCGCACGATCGCCTGGACTTCATCTGTTTTTTCGGATTTCGTTTTCAGTTTGATCCTCGTCTAACTGTTGCTGCACCGCCTGCGCGTGCCTCCTCACAAGGTAACAGATTACTTCGCCTCAACTATGGAGACAGCGGGCACCCCGGAATGGCAACATTATGTTTTAGAACAAAACCGAGCGATAAATGCGCAGCAAGAACAGATCTCACGCTTGCGGGAACAATTGACACGCATAGGGCAACCCACACTCCCGCTCGTGTCACCGCCGCCTGTGCACATTCCAACCCCCACGCTGGCGCATGTTCAACCACCGCCAGCTGCGCACTTTCCGCCCCTTCCCATGCCAGAGAGGTATGCAGGGGAGCCGGAGCGATGGAAGGGTTTCTTACTCCAGTGCTCTTTGACATTCCGGAGGTTTGGAATATCACGCACTCCATGGAACTCCTAACAGGATGTGCCTTGCTCTGGGCTACGGCCGAGTGGGATCGAGAGGGCGGCACCCATCCCTCACTCGCGGACATCCTCTCCCACTTCCAGCGCGCCTTCGATCATTCCCCTGACAGATGGGAGACCGGTCAGGAGCTCATGAAGATCACGCAGGGCTCACAGGACACGAGCCGGCCCTCAAAACCGCGTTCCGTCAGGGGCTGAATCCTGAGTTGGTGAAGGAGCTGGCATATCAGGATGAACAGCTCACCCTCGATGCACTCATCGACCTTGTGATCCGGCTACGCCATACCAACCGCCCCGCGCTGGGGGGCCCCCGCCACCCGAGCCACCCGAGCCAGCAGCTGCAGCGGAGCCCATGCAGCTAGGCCAAACCCGGCTTTGCGAGGAGAGGGAGAGGCGGCATCATGAGTCCCACTGCTTCTATTGCGGCGAGGGCAACCACCTCATCCGTCAGTGCCCCCAGAAGAGGCCGCGACCAGTTGAGGGGAGTGCGGACAGCCAACCCAGTCATCAAACGGTGAGTCCACCCCAAGCACACACATCACACATATTCATATTACCTGTAAAAATAGAACATTCAGGGCTGTCTATTGTACTTTCAGCACTGATCGACTCAGGAGCAGCCGACAACTTCATAGACCAGAAAATGGTGCAGGACCTCGGCCTTCTTGTTCGCCCCATGCTCCAGCCACGTCAGATTTAGTCCATCGACGGGTCTCCTATAGGTGGGGAATCATCACCCACTGTACTGCGCCTCTTGTACTCCAAGTTAGTGCCCTGCACCACGAAACCATAGTCCTGTATGTCACTGTCTCCGCCTGGCACCCCGTCATTCTAGGCCTACCTTGGCTGGAGCTCCATGACCCCCAGGTTTCTTGGACAGACAAGCAGGTTACCCAATGGTCCCCATACTGCCTTAATAACTGCCTGAACTTCCCCACGCTCCCTTTGGCCGCCACGACAGTGGAGAGCACCATGACTCTTGTCCCAGTCTCGGTTCCTCTCGAATATCGAGACCTCAGTGAGGTATTCAGCAAGGAGAGAGCAAGCAGATTACCACCACACCGTCCCTATGACTGCGCAATCGAGCTCCTTCCCGTAGCCAGCCCACCTCGTGGTCGTGTGTACCCTCTCTCCCAAGCTGAACATAGAGCCATAGAGGAATATATTCAGGAGGTACTCCAACAGGGATACATTAGGCCTTCCATGTCCCCCGGGTCTGCCGGGTTCTTCTTTGTAGAGAAAAAAAGAGGGGGCCTCTGACCGTGTATCGATTACCGTGGCCTAAACCAAGTTTCAGTCAAATACCAGTATCCCCTACCACTAGTACCTGCAGCCCTAGAACAGCTTAGATCCGCGACCATTTTTACGAAGCTGGATCTGCGTAGCGCATACAACCTGGTCTGCATCCGGGAAGGGGATGAGTGGAAGACGGCATTTAGCACCACCTCCGGGCACTACGAGTACCTGGTCATGCCTTATGGACTCGCTAACACCCTCTCGGTGTTCCAGTGTCTAATTAATGACGTTCTGAGAGATATGCTATGCTGGGGAGGAGGGTCATTACATACATCGATGACATCCTGGTGTATTCAGCATCCCTAGAGGAGCATATCGGCCATGTCCGGCAGGTATTGCACCGTCTCCTTCAACATCAGCTGTATGTAAAGGCAGAGAAGTGTGAATTTCACCAACACACGATCTCTTTCCTGGGCTATGTCATCAGCCCGAGGGGGGTCACCATGGACAGACGTTAAGTTCAAGCGGTGCTGGTGTGGCTGGGTAAGTAATTTGGCTATGTTTTGTAACCACATGTAGTCTGAGAGGCTTAGTGGTGAATTAGTGTTCAAGAGGGCCTCCTATCCTCAGGCACCCAGATCCCTCCAGACACTTCATCGTGGAGATTGATGCCTCAGAAGTGGGAGTAGGGGCCATTCTCTCACAGAGGCTCGGGGACAAGCCCAAGCTACACCCTGTGGCATTCTTCTCCCCGGTAGAATGCAACTACGATGTGGGGAACCAAGAGCTCCTGGCAGTCAAACTGGCCCTGGAGGAGTGGAGGCACTGGCTAGAGGGTGCCACGCACCCGTTTGTAATCTACACTAACCATAAGAACCTCAAGTATCTATATCATCTATAAGTACCATATCAACCTCAAGACGGCCAAATGTCTCACGCCTCACCGTGGACACTACCAGCCAGTAAGCTCAAGCCCTTACCCATCCCGGCATGGCCATGGTCCCACCTGGCCTTAGACTCGCCTTTGCCCCTGCCGAGCTACTGTGTCAGCATGTGTTCAGGTACTTTGGGATCCTGGACGAGATTGTGAGTGATAGGGGGCCGCAATTCATGTCCTGACTCTGGGCCAGCTTCATGGAGAAGATGGGCGTTACCGTTAGTCTCACCTCAGGTTACCACATCCAGGCTAAAGGACAGGTAGAGCGGGCTAACCAAGAGGTTGCTAGGTTCCTCTGGACCTTCTGTGCCACAAATCTGGAGGACTGGAGCCAATTCAGAATATGCTCAAAACTCCCTGCCACACTCAGCCATGCAGCTCACCCCCTTCCAGTGTGTCTTGGACTAGCAACCACCCTTGTTCCCCTGGAACACCAACCCCACTGACTCGCCAGCAGTGGATGAGTGGTTCCACTGAAGTGAGCAGGTTTGGGAACACACACACCAACACCTAGTGCAGGCCTCCCGCACCGCCAAACGAAAGGCGGATCGCCACCGGAGGGATCATCCCAATTACCAACCCGGGGACAGAGTGTGGCTCTCCACGAAAGACCTGAAGCAGCCCTTCCCATGCAGGAAAAACTAAACTCCAGGTATATTGGCCTCTTCAAAGTCAAGGAACAGATTAATGAGGTCACGTACCGACTACAATTGCCCAAGCACAGCCACATCGCCCCGATATTTCATGTCTCTCTCCTGAAACCACTTATCCTGGGCCCATTAGCCACGGCGGTGCCAGGTGACTCT
This sequence comes from Ictalurus furcatus, assembly GCF_023375685.1. Classification (NCBI taxonomy): domain Eukaryota; kingdom Metazoa; phylum Chordata; class Actinopteri; order Siluriformes; family Ictaluridae; genus Ictalurus; species Ictalurus furcatus. Next base: position 5,574,467 of record NC_071256.1, read on the forward strand.
CCACCGGAGCCGTTGGAAATCGATGGCCAACCAGCCTACCGTGTCTGGACCATCCTAAACTCCGGTTGTTGCAGAGGTAAACTAGAGTACCTGGTGGACTGGGAGGGATATGGCCCAGAGTAGCGGTGCTGGCTCCCGGCCCAGGACATTCTAGACCCAAGCCTGAGTAGGGAATTTCATGCCGCTCACCCAGCCAAGCCAGGACCACGGAGAAGAGGCCTCGGGATTCGGCTCCTGGAGTGAGCCCTTTGGGGGGGCTCTGTCATGTTGCGGCGAACTCGCGACTACAGTTCCCAGAGTGCAGCGTGGACTACAAACATGGACGCCGAGGACTGCACTTCCCAGACACGCACGCGCTCACATTCTCCAGAGTTCTGATTGCGGACACCTGCACTCAGTAATAGACTTACACACAGAGTATGTAGGTCAGGCGGAGAACAACGGACGTTTGCGAAGTAAACGCTCAGTAGCCTAAACACTGTCATTTCACCAAGCCTTTGTCTGTGTGTTGGATTTCCATGATTTTCGGATATACTTCTTTCGGATATACTACTTGTTTCGGATTACGATTTCCTGGATAGCCCCGTTTGGATTGTTTGCCCAATCACCTGGACTTCGTCTGTTTTTTCGGATTTCATTTTCAGTTTGATCCTCGTCTTCCTGTTGCTACACCGCCCGCACTTGTCTCCTCACAATATAACATAACAGTTACCAAAATAAATCATAGATTAGACTCAAATCCAATCTGATAGCATTCCAAAGTTCAGGTCAGTCTGAAACCCATAATCTGTATTTGTTGCTATTTAACTTGATTTTGGCAAAATGACTTCTAGAGTAAAATCCTAAACCCTGGTAAATGGAGTAAACTTTTTTGTTACATATTTAACTATAATTAATTTGAACACTTATCAAGTCTGTTTTCACTTAATATCAACTGTTATTGTGTATTTAAATACTTTACCTTTAATATAAAGCCTGGTCTCTCTGTGTTCCTTCTCAGTGCTGCACCTGTAGGTTCCATAATCCTCTTCTCTCAGGTCAGATATGAGCAGAGACAGATTAGCAGGAGAACTGTGATTAAACAGCTGAAGTCTGCCACGGTAGTGTTCATCATTTAACACTTCTGTCAGAGGTCCAGTTCTGAAGGTCGACCAGGTGAATTTCTGAGGTTTGGTGTTCAGGTCAGAGCAGGAGCAGGGGAACAGCACTGAACCACCTTTGTGTCCTGTGATTTCTATCGGATTATCAGCAGAGAGAGCACAGCCTACAGAAACAAACATACAAAAACTCACAATCTGCTGAATACAATATGAAGTACAACAGTTCAAGAAAAATACTTCAGTACATTTAATTCCAAAATCTTGAAATGTGTCTGTTTTACTACTTAGTTTTAATAAGAATTAATGATTATTAATGAATATGGAAATTACATTATTCAATTTCCATATTATTAGCTCATATGGAAAATACAATTTGGAATAATGTGAGAATTGGTACATGCAGCAAGCAGATCATTATTTTTGTTTGTTTATATTTAGTTTATTTAGGATTGTACCATATTTTAGTGTTGATTTGATTAGGAAATTTTCACGTCTGTTAATATAAAGCTCACAGCTGCTGGTGAGAGCAAAAAACAAGTCATGCATTCAATGAGTGTGGTCAAAGCAGTGAAAAGTGATACACGTAGACCACTTTTGTGAGTTTTGAAAATGTGAACACAGTATGAATGAATGAATGAATGAATGAATGAATAAATAAATAAATAAATGCAACTAATTGTAAAAAATAAAAACTGTGAATAAGGCGTAATGCAGGAAGTGAAGATGGTCACTGATGCGTCTATTTACAGACAAGACCAGAATGAAGAAGTGACATACAAGTTACAAGAAAATAACTTTTCTATTACACTTTATATGAGTTAACTTCCTTTTCAATTCAATACAAATTACACTTTTTATAAACTGAAAAATACTACTACAACCACTTAGAGTAATATTTAATAATAATAATAATAATAATAATAATAATAATAATAATCTAATCTAGCTTATATGACTTTAGTGAGTATATTAAAAATGGCAAATAGCAGTTAATTTGAAGGTGAAATTAGAGTCAGGTGTGAGTGAGCATTTAGTTTTATTTAAAGAGCATTTAGTTTTATTTAAAGAACTCTGATCTTTTGCTAAAGATCATGTGGACAAGCCAGAAGGCTATTGGAAAAGTGTTTTGTTCCCATCTGTGAAACATGGTGGTGGTAGTATGTGGTTTGGGGCTGTTTTGCTGCATCTAGTCAGGACGACTTGCCATCATTCATGGAACAATGATTTCTGAATTATACCATGGAATTTTAAAGGAAAATGTCAGGGTATCTCTCTATGAACTGAATCTCAAGAGAAAGTGGGTCATGCAGCAAGACAATGACCCTAAACACACAATTCATTCTACTGAAGAATGGTTAAAGAAGAATAAAGTTAATGTTTTGGAACGGCCAAGTCAAAGTCCTGACTTTAATCCAATAGAAATGTTGTGGAAGGACCTGAAGCGAGCAGTTCACGTGAGGAAACCCACCAACATCCCAGAGTTGAAGCTGTTCTGTACTGAGGAACAAGCTAAAATTCCTCCAAGCCGATGTGCAGGACTGATCAACAGTTGCCGCAAACGTTTATCTGCAGTTATTGCTGCACAAGGGGGTCACACCAGATGCTGAAAGCAAAGGTTCACATACTTTTGCCACTCACAGATATGTAATATTGGATCATTTTCCTCAATAAATAAATGACTAAGTATAATATTTTTGTCTCATTTATTTAAATGGGTTCTCTTTATCTACTTTTAGGACTTGTGTGAAAATCTGATGATATTTTAGGTCATATTTATGCAGAAATATAGAAAATTCTAAAGGGTTCACAAACTTCCAAGCACCTCTGTGTGTGTGTGTGTGTGTATGTGTGTGTGTTTGCTCACTGTAATCACTAGAATAAAATTAGCCCTAGCTACGCTCAGCATGTCAGAGTAACCACATGATTGTGGCCAGGGCAGCATGGGGGCTGATGGGAGAATGGCTACTTCCTCTTTCTCACAGCATCAGTTAACCAACATTGTGCCATGCACAGAGAATATTGAGTAATACTCCACACTCAATGAGCACATAGTCATACATCCCTTAAAATCTTTTTTTACACTTGGTTATATACCTTTCACAACAATGAGGTCTCTTTTTCAAAACCCTTCTCTTTATCAACATGAAGCTCAGTACAGCAGTTACCCTCACATCCAACATGCCTAACACTTCATACACACCTCAAAATCAACTCATTCTACCAGAACACACTCTCTCTCGCTCTCTCTCTCTCTCTCTCTCTCTCTCTCTCCATCCACAGGAGCACCTTTTCATTCATAACACAATAACCTGAAAAACAATCATATCAGGTAAGACACTGAAAACCCCAATAAATAAACTGTATTCAAATATGTTCCATCAATTTAGGGCATACTCACACTAGGCCCAGTTGCCTTGTACTGTGCCCAAGCACAATTGCCCCCCCCCCCACCCCACCCCCCACTGACCTGCACTCACATTGTGCTTAATGTTCTGGGCCTGAACATGCTTACATCATTACGATGTAGCTTTTTGTTTGGAAGAAAACAGGAAAAAAATCGCTGTCGCACATCACATTGGAGTCCATCATTGTAACGTTACTTATCTTTTTTAGGTTCGCTTTTACTTGACTTTTTAATTATTTTTTTGACTGTTGGTATGTATGCTTATTTTTATGACCTGTGTCTACATGTGATTCTCTGTTTTTCTCTGAACAATGTAAGGTGGATCAGTTTGTTAACCTCCTCAAAAGGCAAAAAACACACACACACGCATGCACGCACATGCACACACGCACACACATGCACACAAGCACACACACACGCATGCGCACACACATACATGCACTCACACACACATGCATGCATGCACACAATTATAACTAGGGGCAATTTATCTTGGTCAGTCCACCTATTGGTGTATTTTAGGAGGTGGGAGGAAACCAGAGAACCCAGAGGAAACCCACATGGACATGGGGAGAACAAGCACAGAAACTCCACACAGACAGAAGCCCGAGCTCAGGACTGAAGCGGAGACCCTGGAGCTGTGAGGAGACAAGGCTACCCACTGCATCACCACACTGCTCATAGATCCACAGAGTTCACCTTTTGTATAGATGGTAATGAATAAAAACAGAACAGCTGTGTAATGCTAAACTGGAAATTAGCTGTTATTGTTTTTTTAAATTAGTTTATTTACTTTTACTTTTATTTATAAGTAATGAGAGTGGCACAGTTCAGTCCACATAGACCGCTGTTGTAAGTTTTGAAAATGTGAAAATAGTATTGATAAAGGCATGTAACATGTAATTGTAAAAAAAAAAAAAAAAAATTCACACGCATCTATTTATAGCTAAGACCAGAATGAAGACGTGACAGTTACTAGTTACAACACACACTGTAAGTATTATAGGGATGTAAAATAATCTCACTGTAGATTCCTCCTTATTCATTCACCCACCTCTCTTCATCAGTACATTTTAGACTGAAGTTAATCAGGAAGAAAAAATCCACATGATCAAAGCTGAACAGGTCTAAATAAGGAGATTATAATACAAGGCATGACGTGTATGTTTATCTTGTGTATAAAGATTACTGCTGTCTTTGAACAATTTGGTTGTTCAGGAACAGGACTGAACTACGGCCTACTGTAAACCCAGTCTGGACAGAAACCACATGAACTAAACACAAAGCAGCTGAACTAAGAACTGGCTAATATTCTCTCTCCTTTCTGTAATAGAAAATACAATGTAACTTCACTCACCTGCAGTGACATGAAACACAACAGACAAAAGATACAAGCACTTCATCATTACTGATTCTTCTGCACAGACACCAGTCCCTCAAAGTGACAACACACACACACTCACACTGCCTGAGTGTCTCTCTGTTATATAGTGTGGTTACCAGGAAACAGGAAACAACAACCGCTGTCTCGTTTTTTATTTTTGAAGATCTCTTTCATCACTCTTTCCATGTCTCAATTTACTTTTTATATGCAGTATTAATATTTATCCTAAAAAAATAAAATTTAGATCTTTTCTCATGTAGTGGTTTTATGTTACCTCATAGTATCAGCATTGTTATCTGTCTTAAACATCATTTTCTTAATGCTTGCATGTAGACTTTTCTTTAGAGGAAATTTGACCTAAATAAACAAACGAATGGATTATAAATTACTCCAAGTGTTTTGAATATGTTCAGTTTCTCCTCGCATTAATGTTTCTATACTTTATGAGTTCAAGTGAAGTTTGTTAGATGACCCCTAGGAAACCTGACGGACCGAGTCAACACAACAGTAGACTGTAGTGAGCTATGGCTAATTGGCTACATAGCGACATCTTGTGCCATAAAACTGCTACTACAGCTGGTCTACAGATAATTGCTCATTAGAGATCTAAATCTACATCCAGATTTCTGCAGAAAGAAGAAAAAAGGCCTTTATTGTCTCATTAACACGTAGAGGACAATAGAATTAATTTCCTTTGCATATCCCAGCTTGGTAGGAATTTGGGGTAGAGCTGTAAAAGTACTTTGTGACAACTGCTATTGATAAATGTCCTCTATAAATAACATTCAGTTGAATTAAATAGGACAATTTACTAAGTGAAGTTTAGGCTGCATTACTTTCTAGCTCTGATAGACTAATTTTAGTAGAAGTTTGTAACAGGTAATAAAATAATTTAAAATCAAGTCTGTTAGATTAATATTTACCTGCAGCATCAGTATAGTGTTGTAAAGATTTGGGGCACAGATTTATTTAAACAAAGTACAAACTAAAAAAAATGTCAAGGCAAGATAAATAAAATAAAATAAAAAATAAATTAATTAATTAAAAAACCCAGAATACTAGAAAGGGTACAAAACAAGAATCTAGCATGCAGAAACATCAGATAATAACTACTCAGTAAAACAAATACTACTAAAGAGGGAAAACACAGAACTTATAAATGAGAACCAATCAGGGGAAAGACAAGACAGGTGTGTACAGAAAATCACAGGAACCAAAGAAGAAATTCATACTATGAGAAAGGATTCCCTCTGCTGGTCTGGTAGGGAATTGTCTGAGGTGACAGACAAAATGATCTTTTCTGCTTTTATTGACTCTTGGCATTAAATTCCATTTAATATTGTGTAACATCTGCGAAACAACTTCCTGTTATCATTTACATTATAGCAACTACCTGCTGAAAAATCCAGCCTGTTCTGACCAGTTTCAGCTACCAGTTTCTGTTCAATCTTGTAGACCATCTTTACTAGCTGCTAAGTGCTCATAGAGCATTAATGTAAACCTGTGATTTAAATTACAGAAAATATGTTATAGAAAATGAATCACCAATTCTTCTGACCAATCAAATTAGATGTAGATAACCACAATACAGGAACATAATTAAATCAATCAACATTTATTTCTATAGCACATTTAAAAGCAACAGAAGCGGACCAAACTGCTTTACACTCCCAAAATAACAAATATCACCAATACACACATACAATAAAATACAAAACTCATCACTATTCAGTCTCCATGCATCTAAGGACAATTATATGCAACAAAGTAGAGATGCGTCTTCAACGTTGATTTAAAACATTCGATCGAGTCACAGGATCTAATATGTAGTGGAGGATATTCCAGAGGCATGGTGCTGCCACCGAGAAGGTACGATCTCCTTTAGTTTTCAATCGAGATTTTGGGACATTTAAAAGGAAACTGTGAGATGATCTTAGCGGTCTAGCAGCACAATGATGCTGTGACAGGCTGGTAATATATTCTGGAGAAAGTCCATGTAGACTTTTAAAAACCATAAGCAAGACCTTGTATTGCACTCTAAAATCAACAGGAAGCCAGTGTAGAGAAACCAGTGTAGAGAAGCCTATGTAGAGGGTTGAAATAAGACATACACGTAATAATACCCCATCATTTTATTTTATTTTAACGTTATTATTTTGTGGGGCTATATTCAACATTAATGCATTAGAATAGTTCATTTTGAGATGAGATTTTCAGTTAGATTGTACTCCTTTGGTTAGTCCTATTATACACTATTACCCCTGCATTTTCATGTACACTACACCTTCACAACACTAGGAGGCGCATTGGCAGGTAACGGGAAAGATGATTGCGTTATCAAATGCAGAAGAATAAATGCTGCAACGTTAGCAAGCGCAAATAACGTGGTGTTCCTTTTTTATTTACTATTCAGTTTGTAATACACCAAAAAGTACAGTTTCTATGCCATAAATTACTGGTCGAATGTATACTGATACGTAATGTAAAACATGACTGTAGTCGATGTTGTTTTGGTGTATGTTGTGTATGTATGCTGGTGAAGGGGTGCTAATAGGCTATATGCTAGCGGAAAAGTAGTTGCTGTGTGTGCGCGCGCACCGTGTGCTATTGAAGGAATATATGTAATAGTGTGAATGGACACTGAGTTTTATTGAATGTTTAGATAATTGTATACTTTAATTCATATTTGAGTGTTGTTTGTACTTACAATATATTATACTGAGTATTGGTAATTCTGTAATTACGGGAACTTGCTTCATTTTTATTTTAAATTATTTTGCCAGTGGTGATAAATAACACTGAATATAAAAATGCAGATGAATAAATGCTGCAATGTTAGCAAGCGCAAATAACGTGGTTTTCCTTTTTTATTTACTATTCGAACATCTCACCCCGACACCTTTGTCAGGGTGGCAACAAATCTTGGGCTCGTCCGGGATTAGCGCCTCCTAGTGGACTGGTGTTAATCAAAACTGAACTGCGGGATCCAGAATTCCTCGCACCTGACATGGCACACATTGTTACAGATGCTCTCGAACAAAGCCCACACTTCCTGATGAGAAGCATTGGGAGGGGAGCTACATCATGTACAGCATCGGCCATTAGAGTGTCACCACTTCTGTCATCCACTGGGGATTTCTGAGGCTGAATACAACACAACACACACACACAAAACACACCGCAAGACGAATATACGATGGCAGCTCCAGCTGAAAGCCTTGCACAAAACTAGTGTTGTTAAAAAAAAGACGAATGAAACACGGAGCACGTCACCTTCCTGATGTTGCTTAACGGGTACCACGTGTGGCTGTGCAGAAGTCTGGCTATAGTGTTGATGAAAGTGCTCAGGGTTGACTTCCGCCTGCTCCTGTATATCGGCTTTGGTCAGGGCCTTGACTCCACTCAGCTGAGCTTTACTGCACAGGTTCTTATCATTGCCATAAAATAATCGAAACGATGAAAGAAAAAGTCAAAAACAAAAAAGATCCAAAAACAGTTTAGAGTTAAACCTCAAGGTCATCTCAGTGGATAATCTCACCTTTGTACATTTGTACCTAAGAACTGCTACTGGACTCATACTTAGATCAGACTATCCCAGGACTCTTATTCATAATATGCTTCAGGACTGTTTGACTTTTTAGAATATAATGAATTATAACAGCACTATCCGATATCAGGACTGCTATTTGAACATAAACAGAGCTAAATAAAACATTTGTGACGTCCCTTATTATTACTAAAGTTACACCAGATATGTTGTGTTAATACCTCAATCAAATCCATTTTATTTATTTATTTATTTATTTTTACTTATGCATAGCTTTCAATCTAGGCTTATTCCATTAATAATTAAACATTAAATAGTTAATAACTCTCCCTCTCTCTCGCTCATTAAAAATGTAAATGCTCGTAACAGATTATTGTCTATTGTGACATTGTTTGTCAAATATTACATTTGCAGATATGAGAAGTAACTCCAAGTATTTCATCTTTCACTCATCTTTATAGAGGATGTTGACACCACCCACCCACACACGTACTAACGCAGACATACTCACTGACCACTTTATTAGGAACATTTATGCTCATTCATGCAGTGATGCAATCAGCCAATCACGTGGCATCAGCGGAGTGCATCAAATCACACAGATACAGGCCAAGAGCTTCATTTCATTCCAGTTCAAATTCCATCTACTGAAAGAGTTCTGATAGACGTGCTTAAAAACAAAGTAAATTTTCCTCATAATGGTGAGTTTTATTGGTTACTCGTCCAACAAGTGTGCGGACTAGGATGCCTGAGAAAAACAAGATCTGTCGTACAATCTGTAATTCCAATTTCAGATATTTTTAGAGTAATATTTAGAATTAAGGAGAACACCAGAGCCCTGTTTATAGTTAATTAACAAACGTGAGTAGAGATTGACCGATAATCGGTTTTTACCGATATTTAAGCGTTTTTCCATAATCAGATATCGGGTTTGAAATATCGGCTCGAGCGATAAATGGCGCCATCTTGTGGTCGTTTTGAGATTGCGAGCAGGACCGTGATTGCAGCACTAAATCTGAGGGGAGACGATTCAACCACGACATGCACAGGTAAAGTATACTTGCTTTAATTAACTGATGAACTTTATTTAACATAACAGCCATCAATGCACAAATGAGATGTGTTACATAAACGCTTGATATGTAGTTTAGAAAATAGAGACGAACTCAGAGTCATGTAATCTGTTTAACTCATCAAAGCTTTTTTTTTTTTAAATTTATTATTATTATTATTATTATTTTTAAAAAAGACACTTTAGTAACAGTGCACTTTATTTTTTGCACACTTTCAGACCCCTTTTATTTATTCGTGCATAAATAAGAGTTTGTTTTATTTTGTATGCAAGGAGGAAGTGAAATGGACAAAATTGTTATAAATAAAACGGTTTGTTCAGTTCAGTGGTGGTGTTATCTTTGTGTCAAAAACAGAAGTAAAACAGTAAATAAATATCGGTTCTGGATATAGGTTATCGGGCACGTAAACATGCAAATAAACAATTTTTTTTTTTTTTTTTTTTAAATCAATATCAGTCGCTCTCATACTTGAGCATGTGACCACTGTCTTCCTACCTCCAAGTCCCTGGGATCTAATCCTCTTCACAAAGTCCTGGTGGCTGAGGAGAACATTGGGGTCGGGCACAATGAGGAGGTCCTGCTGCTGCTTCTGACCTTGAGATGTCATAGCCTACATGGACATATCTTGATTTTGTCTAATAGTTTGTGCATGTGAGTACAATAGAGTCCAATAGAGTTCGGTATGCTCAAACATACTCATACACACACATTTTTACTCACATCCTCCTTATTATATCAGGTGCAAGCATTCACTGATGCTCAAGAAGGCAACACGATACATTAAGAACCAGGGGGGTGTAAACTTTTGAACAGGATGATCTGTGTAAATTATTATTTTGTTTAAAGATCTTATTTTTTCATTTAGTACTACAGAAGCTAAATAAGATATTTACATGTTTTTCAGACGACCAAAAAAATAACAATTTACACTGATCATCCTGTTCAAAAGTTTACACCCCCCGGCTCGTAATGTATCATGTTGCCTTCTTGAGCATCAGTGAACGTTTGCACGTTTTGTCATAGCTGTGTCACTGTAATATCAGTGTGAAAAGATGGATATTAAAATCATATAGTCGCTGTTGGAAAGGGCTCAAACATGCAGAAGATGCTGGAAAAGCAAAGAATGTGCAGGACCTGGAGGATTTTTCTGAAGAACAGTGGGCAGTTTAACTGCTCAGGACAAACAAGGGACTCGTGAACAACTATCACAAAACATAACCACAGTTGTGGATCATCCAGGTAACAACACAAAGTATTAATAATCAAGCGTGCGTAAACTTTTGAACTGGGTAATTTTTATAAATTCAGCTATTATCTATATGTAAACATCTGTTATGTGAAAACGCTTATTAAAGACTGTACTAAAAAAAAATAACATGGGATTTTTATGATCCATCCTATTTTGTTAAAAGTATTAAGATTTTGCAGAGTCAACAAGGGGTGTGTAAACTTTTGGGCACAACTGTATTTGTGACACATTGCATTTCATTTTCAAACTCGACCCGATTGTACGTTTTCATGCACGCCCATTTACCCAGTGAGAGCAGTTTACTCGGTGTACTCAGAGTTTCCCTTACCCTGCGTTTTCGGCATGACGTTTTGTGTAACCACGGATGCTGGACTTTTAGACTCTTTAGACGAGTTTTGGTGAATTTTCTCCTGACTGCTGGGTTTCCATTCCAACATACACGCTTCATTTGACTTCCTGTACCCCGTCCCCACTAACTCCTTTCTCTCTTGCCTGCCAACATCGGCCTGTTCAAATCTTCTCTTGGTCACTGAGTAATCCAAGATGGCAGCGCGGCAGTAGCACGCAGCAGCCTCTCCCGATCCAAATGGTGCTATTTTTGCTATTTTTTTGTCTTGGCTTACTGCGGAGACCAGGCCTCCAGTCCTCAGCGTCGCCTGATGCCGGTGGCCAGGGGAGGGGACGTCGAAAGTGGTGTGCGAGGAAGCGGGGGAATAGGGCGGGGGTCCATGCTAGGCTAAAAGCAAACCCAAACCGGCCGGCTTTCCCGTCCATCCTGGTAGATGTATAACGTGGTGAGGAAGAGTGCTTCACTGAGCTGTGCAATGCCCTGTATTCACGGCCACAAGAGTCTTTGTTTACTTCCGATTTTTCCTTCATGCTTTCTCCGTCCGATTTTTTATACATCCCGCTTTTTGCACCGTGTTGTTGCAAATTTTTCCAAAAGTTAAACACTAATAAGTTTCAAAGTCAAGTACTTATATCAGATCAGCTTGTGGATGAAGAAAAACACAAAAAACCATGAGTGAGAAAAGAAAGGGTCCAATTTATTGTCCACCACACGAGATCCACGGAGATGTCCCAAAGTGATCTAAAAAAGACCCCAGTTACGGGGCTCCCTTTTCTACAGAGGAAACACCCCCGGTTTTCCTAAATACCAATACACTTGATTTCTGGGTGATATCCACACCCATTAAGTCTGAATTTTAGGCTTTTTTTTTCAGAAACTATTGTGTTTGATTTTCTGAAACTTTCAACACCCATTGTTTCTGATATTCTGATACTTCAGAAAACTATTACTTTTGATTTTCTGGAATTTTCAAAAACCATTATGTTCGAGATTTAAGTTTTTAAAAATTATTTATTTATTTATCCCCCCCCCCCTAATTTTAAGGTCGCCCATTTTTAAAAACTACTTCTGCTTATTATGGCATTTTCATTTGACCATCATTGAGCGAGGACCTTAGCTGTCTTTGTACTTTTCTTCACCATCATGGGTAAGTGTATGTATTTCTTTATTTGTCAATAGTATATGTTTAGTATGATTCTTAAACTGTAAATGACTGTTAGAATAAACTACACTGAATAATGAAACAAATGGCTATGTGTTCCATGTCTGAGTATATGTATGTATGTATGTGTGTGTGTGTGTGTGTGTGTGTGTGCACTTCCCTTTTCTGTCTGACTTAGAGGGGCCTTCTTTTTATGAGGAAAAGATTATAGTATAACTTTTTTTCCTCCTTACAGCTGCACAACTTATGCCTAGACCTGAACACTTGCGATCAACTAGCACATCTTACTGCTGATCCGTCTCAAAAATGACTCCAAGGTTCCTCATCTTACTTTGAGTCTCTAGAACAGAGCCATCAACAAACAGAGACACTGGACCAGCTTTGAGAATTTGCTGACAGGAACCTATAAGAATAACTTCAGTTTTCCCGTTATTCAGTCACAGAAAATTATTATTCATCCACGGTTTTATCTCAGAAATACATTCAGAAAGAAAACAAACATCAAGGTTTTCACCAGATTTTGAGTGAATGTAGATTTGGGTATTGTCAACATAAAAGTGATAATGGAGGCCGAGCGGTCACAGCAGATGCCCAAGTGGAGATAGATAAATATTGAAAAGTAGAGGGCCTAAAACTGAACCCTGTGGAACACCAGTATTATTTCATGTACATACGACGACAGGGTTGCTCATGAGTTCAAAGGGTGTACTAACCCATAATAAAAACGTGTGTGTCTGAAACGGCTGTAAATTTGCCAGGAAGGAGGGAAAATATTCTAAAGGTCACAAACAAGCTGTTTGGAGGGAACACAAGAAAGACTCCCTGTGAGCATCACTTAAAATTAAGAACCTAAACTGAGAGCTTCACAACAGAGGAAATCATTAAAGATTTTTGTGTTGCAGACAAATGGGGACGGCGTAGGAGGAAAATCATCTGGTTCTCTGTAAACGTTAAGGTGGACCAGTGACTCTTCAGGTATGTTTTGGGGATGGGGGTTCGCTCTAGCATTTTGAGATACTGGATTTTTGATTTCCATGAGCTGTAAGCTGTAATCATCGAGATTTAAAACAATGTGTAATGAAGCTTTAAATATATGAGAGTTCCGCTTTTTTAAGTAAATTATGGGGGGGGGGATAAGACTTTTCCACGATATTGGAATTTTTAGAGATGCACCTGTACAGTACATTTCTAAGGATCTGGATATTTCAGCCTGTTTGCCTCTGCCAGGAGGTTCCGATTCGGCTGTAGACAGAGCTTTCAACGTTATGAGCCAAACATTCTTCCATATGATATCAAGGTTACACAAAATCAATATTTAGCCTTTTTTTGGTAGAAAAACATTTTTGTGGAAAAAAAATGTGCTCAAATATCATGTAGTGTAGGTTATTCTTTTATATCTATTCATTTTCTGCTTATTGTCATGAGTAACTTATTTAAAAATGAACATTTTTAGAATTAGGGCTCCCATTCAGGCAGACATTTTCAATAGAGTTTCTAAGTTCTGAATTTACACTGTAAACCCATACAGTCACTCACGTTATTTACATTCCAAACTTTACAGTTCAAGTTCTTTCATTGCCTGACTCTTCCTCTGAGTGCGATCTGCCTACAACAAAACACACAAAGCCAAATCCTGTCATGACCTCAACTTGCAGTTGCTTCAGAGATCTTAGCCGTGTTAACGAGAGTCGGTGTCGTCTTCCGCTTCCCGTCCTGATCCTTTTAGAGCTGGCAGTGTGGTGTCTGAGTCGCCAATGACCGGCAATAATAACTTCCTCAAACGGAAGGGGTACGGAAACGCCAAGAACGTGACATGACATGACACAAATGACTCAGGAATAAATATATATTTACTGACAGCGTTTTTTAAATCAATATAAAATGCATTTGTCATAAAAAATAACCCGTTCTCAACAATACAAAAGGGGTATAACAGTGCAAAACCAAAAAGATTGCACAACTCTTTATACATCTCAATTTACATTTCATGCAGTATTTTATGCACACGTGTGTAACTTTGTAGCGTGCTCATGTCTGATGATCGTTCAGAAACTTAAAGAAGAGCAGAAATCAGATTTAACTTTGTTCAAATGCAGATGAATGACATTTGATTTTAAAGTTGTGTAAAGGTATACTGTACCCCCAAAATGCTAACAATAAAAAATAAAATAAACGCTCACCAGGCAACATAAAAGAATGAATGAATGTTCCCCAGTAGATTTGAATAATTAATTATTATTGGCTAAGTTTAAGGTTTTTAGGCTCTAGACATGGCTGTATTCAGCACCTTATTTATTCTGAGGTAGGTTCCTGAGCCTATTGACAAACATTTAAAACAACCAAAAAACATCCTGCATTCACAGCAGAATGGTCATATACTTGGGAGGAAAAAACCCCAAACAATATCTAAAATGAGAAACCAATTTTTCTGCAATTTACTAGCTCATACACAACTAACAGCATTAAATCTGATCTCTACACCTAATAAATGCTAAGATCTGGTCCTCAAGTACCCAAACGAACATAACCAGAAGTATGCCATCAGATCATGAGGTTTTGGTTCACATCTCGCATGTAAATATTGAATTATTATTCAGTATTAGCCAGCTGAATAATAAGTACCTGGCTGGGCCAGATCAACTGTGACGTGATTACGTTGTTGTCAGTGGGAAGCCATTTGCTGATGGTAGGTAGTCGTACCACACACAGTGGCTGCACAGCGGTGCAGGTTCTCTCTCAGTTCCATCAGCTGCGCTCCTCCTATACAGAGCTTCTCCCTGCAGACACACACACACACACACACAAAAATAAATGTAACAATATTGTGGAAGTCGAACCTGCAACCTGTAACTTTATTGTAACTCATCTAAAGCTACGACACTCTTCTAAAATCCACAAATAGCAGGATGGCTTAGGATGATACAAATACAGCTCTAAATACAGTAGTGAAAAGTACGATGTGCGAAACGCAAACAAATAATGGGATTTGAAAGAAGAGTGGTTTGTTGAATTGTGGCAGCAGAGAGAATTTATCCAAAGCGACTTACAAATGAGAAAATACAAGCAATATGTTACTGTTAACGATGTTATTGACAGCTCTGAAACGATAATGCCTGGTTCGGGATTAGGCTACATATCTGAACAGGACATTAGAATTGTTCAAACTCTCTTTAAATTTCGTGCTTATGATAATGATAATTACGAGAGTCGATGTTTTGAATACATTTCACAAAGAAGTCCTATAAATCACTGGTTCTCAACCAGGGGGGGTGCACCTGAAGATCGGAAGGGGAGCGCAAGGAAAAAAAAAAAAAAAAACACAGACAGGGCATCATTTGGGTTCTCTGTGTATTTTATTGCTTTTCAAATAGAATGTGCATAAATGAAAAACCCCATGTTCCCTCTCCCTCTGTATTTTCTTTTTTGCTGTGTAGAGGCGGAGCTTATCCTGCCTTATATCTAGCTGTCAGTGCAGACCAGTGTTGCCAACTTAGCGACCTTTCAGACCCCTTTAGCGACTTTTTTTTTTGTAAAAAAATACCTGTCCTGTCTGTTACATAGTTTTATAAAAGTAATTTTAAAAATCCTAAAAGTTATGAAAAGTAGTTTTAAAAAAGTACAAAAACACAAAAGCAAAAAAAAAAAAAAAAAAATTCTATCTATCTACTGATCAACAACAGATTATAGATTAGGTTATATATAGATAGATTTTATATAGAATAGATAACCTATAAATGATAGGGAAAAATAGCTGCACTGTGTAAAGAAGCTTTCATACATATATACAGTATATATATGAAAGTAGAACATTTGCTAGGTGTCTACAGCAATATGGCTGACCTCAATATACAAGCTAATTGATTACCTAAAGGTAACATGAGCTTGCTAGATTTAAAATTCCAAAATTCCAGGAGAAGAGCAATCGGGATGTAAAACACCACCGATGTTTATAACATCATGAACGAAACCCAACATACTCATTACTGTAAAATGTGTAACCTGGAACTTAATGCTGATAAGTATTGTATTTACAACAAACCCTTAATAATCCTGATCATCTGAACAAACTGAAACGTTACATGGCCTTCCAGGAATTCAGATCATTCTATAGTTTATGGGAAATTACAGACAGGAAAGTTGAAGAACTCCGCTGACTCATTCAATGCCCACATGCCTACGAAATATGTGCATTTGCATCAGCACTTAGAGGAACTGAGGTTTGGACAGGGCATTGATGTGCCTTTCACTGAAACTGGACAGTGTCCAACGGTGCAAAAAAGAAAAAAAAATGGGGTGTTTGTGTGTGCTCACATAACTAACCTGTACTCCTGGTGAGAGAGGCACTCAAACAGGTCCTTGGCAGTGAAGTGTGGTTCCATGGAAGCGATCTGAAACACAGAGCAGGTTTTTTTTTTGTTTGTTTGTTTTTTTTTTCCACCCAACATACACACCATTAAAGCGCACGCTCCTCGTCAGGGTTACGAACTCGCCAGCACTGTGTAACTGACTGTTTCGATATTAATCCTATTTTCTCAACAGAACTAACCACAGCGACTTCTGAGTACATTTTCCCCCATTAGTGGTGTACTGTGTAAACAAAAAGCTCATATAATACATCGTGATACAAATACAATACAGTTGCATTTGTACTCTGCTCAATGACAATAATGAAATCTAATCTAATCTAATCGTATCTAATCTAAACACATGAACTGACACATGAAAAGTGAAAAGCCTGTACCTCCCGATCCTTTTTAACGTTTGACTGGTAATGAATACTCTTTTATATACAAAAGTGGCATAATATCCAATCAGTATAAACCATGAACACCTATTTTATAATATTTATGAAAAGCCTAAACAATGAAACTGCTAGAATTAAGCAATGCATTAGATCACAAAGTCTCACTGATGGCATAACACACTTAAAGGCAAACAGGCAGCTGCATTCATGATTTGAAAAATGTCTTAAGGTGTGTGTGTGTGTGTGTGTGTGCGCGTGCATTATAAACCTATATTGATTTATAGACTTCAGAGGAGGCTGAAAATAGATTCCCTTATTACACTGGGACATTCATTCTTAACACCGTGCTCAGTTGTGTGGAATCATTAAAGCTTAATGTTTGTGCTGCAGGTTGTTATTCTGTCTTCCAGTTAAATCTATTTAACTCTGAGATTTATGGGTGTAATGTTTGAAATGAAAGTGTTTCTGGACCTCTCGCACTCAGAGATCTGCTAAAGGTTGCTATACAACGGATCTGGCTATTTCCTTCATTTCTGTTGACATTTTTCAATCTTCAGATACGACACGTACCCCCAGCTGGAATAAAGTTACTCAGCTCTTTCATTTTTATCTTTTTCATTAAAAGGCCACTCAGGAGATACGCCTAGTTTCAACACCAGCTGCGGAAAAGAACTGGTTTTTGTTGTTACCCTGCGTTCACAGTAGCGAGTTTCAAGGAAGCAAATTTGTCCATGCTCTCTGGGTGGGAGGGATGGCATACTTTCCCTCCCTCTGTCAATCACAGTGACACAAGCCAATCATAGGCTTCTGTGAGCTTGTGTATGCGGAAGAGGGCAGATAATGCTTTCCTGATAAGAACCAATAATCTCTGCAATGTCCTTCCATGCTTTATTTTTCTTCGTAATCTATCTATACACATTTAGTGAGAGGTTGCACATGAATAGGGATAAGATTAAACCCAAGTTTCTCTTCTATTTTTGCACATAAACAGTAAAAACAGGAATTCATTGCAGGTAGGAACTAAAGTGGGGAAAATCAGACCACATGCGCCATAGGATTGGTTCAAGGAGTCACTGTGCCATAGGATTGGTACAGGGAGTCATTCGATCCAATTTGGCTCTTTTACTGTCACACTGAATTTGAAGAGAATTGAGTAAATCTCAAATGATGCTGAAAATCGTTCTTCCGCGTTGTGCACGTACATAGAAAATGAACGGTACTCTTTTGCTCACGTGACCGTATGGAATTAAATTTGTGATTGAATGCAATTTTTCAGAAATATACAAAAATATACAATGAGAGAGAAGAAAAATGCTCTAAAACTGAGAACAATGAACTCGGTGGAAAAATGTAACACAGTCTTCAAATAAACAGCGTTCTTTGTTTTCGCTAATCATGTTATATGAATGCGTTGCCAGAGTTTTCATTTGCTATTCTGGCACAAGCCTCTTGTGTGGGCGGGGCTTAACAGCACTTTAATCTCGTTGGCTAATGAGATTTGGATGGACAGCTCCCTGACCTGGAAGTAGAGACTTCGGTGACGTGTATTTTGGAGTGCTTCCTTGATGCGGTTCTGTATATTTATACTGTTTGTACTTTGTAGTCAAAATTATTTACTTACTTAGTCAGTATATTAGTTCGTAATTAATATTTGAGGTTTGCGTAGTCCCATACAAGCTCTCAGGGTCGGCATGGACTGTCGTAATCGACATCATCATCCTCCTCCTCCTCAGCTGGACACTCGAGCTGTCAATCCAAGTCTCATTAGCCAATGAGAGTAAATTGCTGTTAAGCCCCACCCACACGTGAGACTTGTGCCAGAATGGTGAATGCAAACTTATCCATAAACCATGAGTAGTGAAAACGAAGCTTAGAAAACTGTTAACAAAGAACGCTGTTTATTTGAAGACCGTGTTACATTTTTGCCACAGAGTTCACTGTTCTGATTCAAAGCGTTTTTCTTCATTCTCATTGTATATTTTTGTTCGTTTTGGCACAATGTAATTCCATATGAACACAGGATAACCCATCAGAGGCAGCAATCACAAACTGCTCCTTTAGACAAAGGAAATAAAATGGTTTGTAGCTGTTATTCTTACCTCGCTAGTCTGAATAAAGGTAAGCAGCGCCTGAGCATCTTCTACAGTCCTGCCCACAGATAGTAACCTGTAAGAGAGGAAGCCCGCACTGCATTTACCCATCTTTGTCTGCTTGGTGCAATCAGATAACAAGCACTCAAGTGGAACGTTCAGGAATAAATGTATATGATGGTACATCCCCTTACTGGCCATTTTATTAGGAACACCTTTCCTGTACACTTGCTCATTCATCCAATTACCCAATCAGCCAAATATACAGTAAGTCTGCAGTACAATGCATAAAGATCAGATAATGTTCACATTAAACATCAGAATGAGGGGAAAATGTGATCTCTGCGACTTGGGCATCCTGACTTTTATAATATTTCTATGACAGTCTGAGGAATACATCCCTTTACAGCTGTACGTACACTGAGCTTTATTAACTCCTTTTTATACCACAAGGTGCAGATTAATTTTCTATAAAAGCATGACTCTTGACAGTAGTTCTGCCTGTAAAATAAACAATAGGTTTATATTAACGCACTCATTCTAATACATTATCGTTTCTATAGTAATAACTCTGTACTGTAAGTGATAACAGGAAGTAACTTGCTTCGCAGGACATTAAATGTAACTATATAGTAGTAGATCCTTGAATATAAATATACAGAATTGTATACGGAAAATATACAGTTGCCCTCATAAATTTACAGACGCCTTGCAGAATCTGCAAAACGGTAATCATTTTTTTTAAAATAAGCAGGATCATAAAAATCATAAAAATGAGTCCCTTGTTTGTCCTGAGCAGTTAAAATGCCCACTGTTCTTCAGAAAAATCCTCCAGTTTCTGCACATTCTTTACTTTTCCAGCAGCGACTATATGATGTTCAGATTCATCTTTTCACACTGAGGACAATTGAGGGACTCGTACACGACTATTACAGAAGGTGCAAACATTCACTGGTGCTCAAGAAGGCAACATGATGCATTAAGAACCAGTGGGGTGTAAACTTTTGGAAGCAAACTTGTAAACATATGAGCTCGAACGTATGTTGTTGATTTAACATAAGACCGCTTTTTAGTGTACAGTTTAAAGGCAAAATTTAAATAGATGCAATTATAAAGAGAGTTTATATCTAGTTTCAGCCCACTTACTAACCAAGCTCAATCTCCGTTGTTTAATTATAATAAAATAATCACTTAACACATGCACAAACTTATTAGGTGGCTGTTTAGGCAGAGTCGTGTGCCGATAAAGCGTCAAAGGATGTTTTAGTACCTCTGAAAGGCCTCCAGCAGCTGCTCAAGAGCAGTACTGAGCCTGTGGAGGCAGCTGAGGGCATCCTGGGGAGGCGGTGTGGAGCGTGGCTCTACTGAACCCGCTGAGCCTGGAGAAAAGTGCAGTGCTGAGAACACAGCCGAGCTAATGGAGAAATGGGGGGGGGGGGGGGGGGTAGAGAGAGAGCGCACGAGAGAGCGAGCAAGTTCGGTTACAGATACAGTGAAAGTTTTAAATGTTAATTTACATATTATATCTCGATATGTGAAACCCTATGCATGAAAGAGTTAACAAGACTTCAGACATCACATTCAGAAAATAAAGGTGGCACCTGACTTGGCACACATTGTTCCAGATGCTCTCGAACAAAGCCCACACTTCCTGATGAGAAGCATGCAAAGGCGGAGCTACATCCTGAACAGCATCGGCCATTAGAGTGTCACCACTTCTGTCATCTACTGGGGATTTCTGAGGCTGAACACAAAACACACACACACACACACACACACACACACACACACACACACACACACACACAGTTACTTCTCTTTACACTTTACTTCATTTGCAAAGCTAACAAGTTTGGTCCCAAACATGTCTACAATGTAAGTGTGAACTCCCACAGCAGGGCTGAAGTGTGAGAGAAAGTGTGGAGTGGTGGTAATCACTGGAGAGAAACACTTCATGCTTTAAACTTTAGGCCTGACGAAGCATAAGAAGATAAAAACACAACAGGGCATGTGCTGTTAAAGGAAAATAATCAACTACAGGATACTAGTGTGATGCAGCCTAACGCAAAGCAGAGCTACTGTTACTGCCTCAAAGTTCACGACTTTCTTTTCTAGAAAAATTGTGTGTTATGAATAAGCGAGTGTGTTGGGACTCACCTGCAGTCTCTGCTGTAAGGTCTTGAGGCAGGAGAGGGCCGAGTCTACATGGCCGCTGTATGGAGACCTGCAGCGCAGCGATGTAAGAAGCTCCTCGGCCATGGAAACCGCGTTCAGAACGGAGCTCTGCTCCACTGACACGTCTACACACATCAAGACACACACAAGTGCTGGCTTGAGATTTCAGTAAGCAATCATCAAGCCCATCATCATCTGTGGGGTTGTACGAGTGCTGCAGGTGTCGGGGAATTGCACTTCATTGATGGCATCATGAATTCACAGATGTACTGTAAGAGAAGATGCTACCATCGCTACGCACCCTGGGTCGCCGGACACTCTTTCAACATAATAATAACCCAAAACATACATCCAAGGCCACTGCTGCATTTCTGAGGAAGAAAGGGATTCAGTGGCCAAGTATGTCACCTGACCTCAACCCAACAGAACACCCAGGGGAGTTCTGAAAAATCATGGAGGCCATACAAAATATTAGATTTGGTAAAAGTTTTTGAAGGGTGTATTTGTTTTTGCAACACCTCGTTTGAATAAAATTTATCATTTTCTTATCCTAACAAATTCAGCTAATTGTTCACTGAGAAATAGATAAAAATCTTCATTTTCATTGGGAGTGTACTCGTTTACGCTAAGTACTGTATATATGTATCTATGTAATATATTCAAAATAGACAACATAGTACAAAATATTTCCATTTGGGATTTAAAAAGCTTGATATAGTGAATAAGGAAATGATTAAATGCTTTCTAGCTGAATGTTACAACAAGGAAAGAAATTTATTCAGGGCATGGTTCGGTGAAAAAACCCCACTGGAATTCTGATATTGAGAATTAAAGCTGTGTCTGATCGAGTGTTTTAATATTACCTGAAAATGATCCTGCCAAAAGAAATGTGTTTCGAAAACCCGAGATTGATTATCTTCAGCCGAGGTGTATGTAAACGTTCAGCTGTAGGTGTGTGTTCTTCTGTAATCAGGGCTAGGGTTGACTAGGACTGGGTCTGCTTCTGAGAGCTGACCAACGACAAGCTTTAAAGCTCCGAGCTTTAGGAGGTTCTTAGCTACCTATTGAACAAAGCGAGTGGCTACAAAGTGCAAAAACTGATTTGTCAATGTAAATAAAATGCAGCACGCTGCAGCTGAGGAGGATTTTACGGTACTGAATCGTCTAATGAGAAACATTTATCAGAAGGATTAAACAGAACGTGATTAAAGCGGTATGCTTGTATAACTCTTTTTTTCAGCTCGTCCCCTACTTAAAATGCAGCAAGTCTCTACACACTATTAGCGTATGTACCGTTTGTACACTGTTGTATACAAACCTGCAAGAGTGGAAAAAAATCAAAGAGACTATGGACATTGCGAGAACTGCCCCTAATGAAAGGTCTTTATAGACAAACACACACATATATACACACACACACACGAGCTTGACAACAAACAGACAGACTAGTACTTTTCCACTCCTCTACAAACTTCCACAATGCCCTTTTTCACTTTCTCCACTTTCCCTCCCTCCTTCTCTCCCTCGCTTGCTTTTTCAGACATGGCTCCCAGCCAAGGAGACTGAGGAAGGAATGCACAGTCATGCTACCACAAAAGAGATGAGCAAAACCAGGACTAATACACTAACTCCACATAAACACACACATACACACCTACACAGTAGATATTAATCACTTGATTCAGAGTTAAATTCTACACAGATAAAAACTCAGGACTGTCAGCACCTTTCTCTGTAGATGCGAGCGATCATGATGGGGGCCAAGCACCAAGGATGGATCATGGTGCATTAAGCTTCATGGCGCATTAAGCTTCATTTATAGGAATGACATTACTGTGTCTCTGTCAATCATAATGTCAATCATAATGACACTAGCCAATCGTGAGCATTTGTGAAGTCATGTACAGTATCTCACAAAAGTACACCCCTCACATTTTTGTAAACATCTGATTATATCTTTTCATGTGACAACACTGAAGAAATGACACTTTGCTACAGTGTAAAGTAGTGAGTGTACAGCTTGTGTAACAGTGTAAATTTGCTGTCCCCTCAAAATAACTCAACACACAGCCATTAATGTCTAAACCGCTGGCAACAAAAGTGAGTACACCCCTAAGTGAAAATGTCCAAATTGGGCCCAAAGTGTCAATATTTTGTGTGGCCACCATTATTTTCCAGCACTGCCTTAACCCTCTTGGGCATGGAGTTCACCAGAGCTTCACAGGTTGCCACTGGAGTCCTCTTCCACTCCTCCATGATGACATCACGGAGCTGGTGGATGTTAGAGGCCTTGTGCTCCTCCACCTTCCGTTTGAGGATGCCCCACAGATGCTCAACAGGGTTTAGGTCTAGAGACATGCTTGGCATGTTCTAGAGACATTAAGCTTCATTTATAGGAATGACATTACTGTGTCTCTGTCAATCATAATGTCAATCATAATGACACTGGCCAATCGTGAGCATTTGTGAAGTCATGTACAGTATCTCACAAAAGTACACCCCTCACATTTTTGTAAACATCTGATTATATCTTTTCATGTGACAACACTGAAGAAATGACACTTTGCTACAATGTAAAGTAGTGAGTATACAGCTTGTGTAACAGTGTAAATTTGCTGTCCCCTCAAAATAACTGCCTTGCTAAAGAAGCTGAGGGTGAAGGTGATGGACTGGCCAAGCATGTCTCTAGACCTAAACCCTGTTGAGCATCTGTGGGGCATCCTCAAACGGAAGGTGGAGGAGCACAAGGTCTCTAACATCCACCAGCTCCGTGATGTCATCATGGAGGAGTGGAAGAGGACTCCAGTGGCAACCTGTGAAGCTCTGGTGAACTCCATGCCCAAGAGGGTTAAGGCAGTGCTGAAAAATAATGGTGGCCACACAAAATATTGACACTTTGGGCCCAATTTGGACATTTTCACTTAGGGGTGTACTCACTTGTTGCCAGCGGTTTAGACATTAATGGCTGTGTGTTGAGTTATTTTGAGGGGACAGCAAATTTACACTGTTACACAAGCTGTACACTCACTACTTTACATTGTAGCAAAGTATCATTTCTTCAGTGTTGTCACATTAAAAGATATAATCAAATGTTTACAAAAATGTGAGGGGTGTACTCACTTTTGTGAGATACTGTATGCGGAAGAGGGCAAACAGCACATCCTTTATACTTTGTTACACAAGTTTGAATAGATACAGTTGGCTCTTTACGTGTCTCAGAGAAAGTATGTGTTGGCCTTTAACATCTCTGGTTGGTAGCTCTCACATGATAGAACGTTATCAAGTAGGTGGGAATTGTCAAGAGCGAACTGGGGATAAAATTGGGAAACAACTGCTTTTAGTGAGCACTCAACTTTCTGAAATTGTTTATCCTGCTTTTCTTCTGCAGACTTGCCACACAAAGAGTCATTGGTTACAGCAATTAAAGGGGAATACAATTCAGACAATTTCTGCGTAGCGCCAAACTCAGGCTGAAAGAATATTCGGGGAAAAAATGACACCAAGTAATGGGGTCCCCCTCAGATATGCCACAGGTTAGAGGTAGACGGATTAATCGGCACCGATAACAGATTGCTGGAACTATCAGATATCGGTAAAAATCCACACTGGTAGTTTTTCCTGGTTGCGTCTGTTGCATGAGCGGCTGAGGAAGGTCCGCCGTCATTATACAGTACGAGAGCAGCATCTAGAGGCAAAATAAAAACTATGGCTGACAAATTTTGTTGTGTTATCTGAAGTGGTTTTTGATTCATTTTGGAGGTCTCTGTTTTTATTTGGAGTGTTACTTTTTGGTTCAGTCTGGACGCACGTTTATTATTTACTTTAATATTTACTAACAGTTAATATATATTATATTTATATATTTGTTTCATTTAAAAAAGTACAGTGCTGTTTATTTTTGTGATAAAGCTCAGCAGTATTTTACTTTAACTCTTATGTTTTCATTCAATATCAATGTTAAAAACAGTTGATTAAACAGGTACAGTGAGGGAAAAAAGTATTTGATCCACTGCTGATTTTGTACGTTTGCCCACTGACAAAGAAATGATCAGTCTATAATTTTAATGGTAGATTTATTTGAACAGTGAGAGACAGAATAACAACAAAAAAATCCAGAAAAACGCATGTCAAAAATGTTATAAATTGATTTGCATTTTAATGAGGGAAATAAGTATTTGACCCCTCTGCAAAACATGACTTAGTACTTGGTGGCAAAACCCTTGTTGGCAATCACAGAGGTCAGACGTTTCTTGTAGTTGGCCACCAGGTTTGCACACATCTCAGGAGGGATTTTGTCCCACTCCTCTTTGCAGATCTTCTCCAAGTCATTAAGGTTTCGAACCTTCAGCTCCCTCCGCAGATTTTCTATGGGATTAAGGTCTGGAGACTGGCTAGGCCACTCCAGGACCTTAATGTGCTTCTTCTTGAGCCACTCCTTTGTTGCCTTGGCCGTGTGTATTGGGTCATTGTCATGCTGGAATGCCCATCCACGACCCATTTTCAATGCCCTGGCTGAGGGAAGGAGGTTCTCACCTAAGATTTGACGGTACATGGCCCCGTCCATCGTCCCTTTGATGCAGTCAAGTTGTCCTGTCCCCTTAGCAGAAAAACACCCCCAAAATATAATGTTTCCACCTCCATGTTTGACGGTGGGGATGGTGTTCTTGGGGTCATAGGCAGCATTCCTCCTCCTCCAAACACGGCGAGTTGAGTTGATGCCAAAGAGCTCCATTTTGGTCTCATCTGACCACAACACTTTCACTCAGTTGTCCTCTGAATCATTCAGATGTTCATTGGCAAACTTCAGACGGGCATGTACATGTGCTTTCTTGAGCAGGGGGGCCTTGCGGGCGCTGCAGGATTTCAGTCCTTTATGGCGTAGTGTGTTACCAATTGTTTTCTTGGTGACTATGGTCCCAGCTGCCTTGAGATCATTGACAACATCCTCCCGTGTAGTTCTGGGCTGATTCCTCACTGTTCTCATGATCATTGCAACTCCATGAAGTGAGAGCTTGCATGGAGCCCCAGGCCGAGGGAGATTGACAGTTCTTTTGTGTTTCTTCGATTTGCGAATAATCACACCAACTGTTGTCACCTTCTCACCAAGCTGCTTGGCAATGGTCTTGTAGCCCATTCCAGACTTGTGTAGGTCTACAATCTTGTCCCTGACATCCTTGGAGAGCTCTTTGGTCTTGGCCATGGTGGAGAGTTTGGAATCTGATTGATTGATTGCTTCTGTGGACAGGTGTCTTTTATACAGGTAACAAGCTGAGATTAGGAGCACTCCCTTTAAGAGTGTGCTCCTAATCTCAGCTCGTTACCTGTATAAGACACCTGGGAGCCAGAAATCTTTCTGATTGAGAGCGGGTCAAATACTTATTTCCCCTCATTAAAATGCAAATCAATTTATAAATTTTTTTGACATGCGTTTTTCTGGATTTTCTTGTTGTTATTCTGTCTCTCACTGTTCAAATAAACCTACCATTAAAATTATAGACTGATCATTTCTTTGTCAGTGGGCAAACGTACAAAATCAGCAGGGGATCAAATACTTCTTTCCCTCACTGTATTGGCAGGTACTCCCCAACTTGGTTATTGGTATCAGTAAAAGCCGCTATCGTTGACCTCTACTACAGGTAAGCAATAAAATTACATCCGAGGCTTACACGCTGTTTAGAAAATCAAGCTATAGGCCAAAAAATTTTATAGCGTTAAATAATGTTTAAATAATTCAAAAGCATGAGTGTGCAGATTTAAACGTTTTATAAAGACATTGTTGCAAAGTTGTGTTGACACAAACACAAACGTGTGCACAAACTTCAAATTGGAGTGAAAAGATTATTTTTTAATACATTTTTTTGTTTTATTTTTATTTTTTATTGGATAAAAGCCCCCCCTTTTCTTTGCAACCAAATGTGAAAAAAATCTTGTGCATCCAAAGCAATTGGAATAGCCTGAGACCATACCAATACCTGTTTTAACAATGTGCCACGTTTTGGGAATTTTCCACATTGGAAAAATAAGAGAAATAGCCAAAATGAAGACAACTAAGGAATGTAGAATAACAATTAAAACATGAATAAGAATAATAAGCTGGAAAATTAGAAAAAGTACAGTAAACAACAATAAAAGCAATAGGGTTCCTGAGCAGTCTAGTGCTTGTGCCCCTATAAAAACAGCACAAAATTTTACCATAGATTTTTTTTAAACTGCCAGGACACGGTAATGTACACACACACACAGAAAAACACACACACACCTGTGCGGACAAAACTGCTGAGCGTCTCCACGCAACTGATCAGACTTCTTCTGATAATGACTCCAAACACGGCGATCCAGTGCTTCCGGAAACACTGAAGCAGCGCATCCAGACTCCACGGAGGCTTCACGTAGACTATCTATGAAGCACATACACACACGTCTTAGTCGACAAAACATAAATGTACAGATATAAACATCAGAATAAAGTGTATGAGCACAGATCTAATACAGGTAAAAAAAAGATTTGGGGTGTAGGGCAAAGTAAAGAGTATTTCATTAGTGATGATTTGACCCCAAGTCAAATCTAAGTGATATCAATCTGCAATTTTAATAAAGCTAGAAAAACTGCTGTTGATCTAAATAATTTTATAATATAATAATAATAATCGAACTACTTCTGTAAGCAGGAAGGAACAAAAAGCTCCAGTAAACAAATACGATGGTAAATACGGTGTAAATATTTCAGGAGCTGGATTATGATTATAAAATAATTCTATGGTGAAAACTACAAATAGCTCGTCCACTTTCAGACATAATAATCAGATCATTTCAGTCCATTTCGCACGATAATTAACATCCAAGCCTTTCCAGGCAGGAAGGACAGTGCTTTAAAAGCCAGGGGTTGTTATTTGCAGCAGGAGGAATACTCATCATTTATTTCTTACATTTTCCATTGAAGCAGTTAATCATTACCTTCCTTAGTAAGTCAATCTCACAAATCTGACTTTACAGTTCCTTCTGAAGCAGCGTTTTAAAACTCGGGGGCTCACAAGGATATTAAGTCTTTTGTGATGAAAAAAACATCCTCCATTTATAACTACAACAGCCAGATTAGGAGCAAGAGTAGCATGTTAATAATGAAAAATACAAAGTTAGCATTATGCAACTGACATGAAATCGTAACTCGTTAATGTTAAAAAGCTTCCATCGTTTAAACTGTCCATGCGGTGCAAACAAGACATTTAAAAGAACAGGTGGAACAAACCGAGGTCATATCATACGGAGGAACAGTGAAGTATGTACAGTATGTTTAAGCCAAGGTCACCTCTAGCCACAGCTCTCCAAACGCTGCCTTCATCTCTTCCTCCAGGATGGCGGACAGAGCGCTCTGCAGGCTGCTCTCCAGCACGGACACGCACTCGCTCAGCTCTCGCTCAGTCTCCTTCTTCCTGCTCGCCTGCACCTCTTCGCATGACCTTTGTGGCTTCTCTGCTTCAACAAAATACAAAGTAAGACGAATGTAAGATGGCAGCTCCAGCTGAAAGCCTTGCACAAAACTAGTGTTGTTAAAAAAAAGACAAGAATGAAACACGGAGCACGTCACCTTCCTGATGTTGTTTAACGGGTACCGCTTGTGGATATGCAGAAGTCTGGCTATAGTGTTGATGAAAGTGCTCAGGGTTGACTTCCGCCTGCTCCTGTAGATCGGCTTTGCTCAGGGCCTTGACTCCGCTCAGCAGAGCTTTACTGCACAGGTTCTTATCGTTGCTATAAAATAATGGAAACGATGAAAGAAAAAGTCAAAAACAAAAAAGAACCAAAAAACAGTTTAGAGCTAAACCGTAGCATAATCTCAGTGGATAATCTCACCTTTGTATATTTGTACCTAAGAACTGCTGCTGGACTCATACTTAGATCAGACTATCCCAGGACTCTTCTTCATAATATGCTTCAGGACTGTTTGACTTTTTAGAATATAATGAATTATAACAGCACTATCCGATATCAGGGCTGCTATTTAAACATAAACAGAGCTAAATAAAACATTTGTGACGTCCCTTATTATTACTAAAGTTACACCAGATATGTTGTGTTAATACCTCAATCAATTACATTTTATTTATACTTATGCCTAGCTTTCAATTTAGGATTATTCCATTAATTATTAAACATTAAACAGTTAATAACTCTCCCACTCTCTTATTAAAAGGATATTTATGTATGTAACCACAGTTCTATGAATTTTGGATGACCACCAGAGACGTGTACATGCAGGTCGAGTGTTTACAGTATCTCACAAAAGTGAGTACACCCCTCACATTTTTGTAAATATTTGATTATATCTTTTCATGTGACAACACTGAAGAAATGACACTTTGCTACAATGTAAAGTATTGAGTGTACAGCTTGTGTAACAGTGTAAATTTGCTGTCCCCTCAAAATAACTCAACACACAGCCATTAATGTGTAAACCACTGGCAACAAAAGTGAGTACACCCCTAAGGGAAAATGTCCAAATTGGCCATTTTCCCTCCCCGATGTCATGTGACTTGTTAGTGTTACAAGGTCTCAGGTGTGAATGGGGAGCAGGTGTGTTAAATTTGGTGTCATCGCTAACACTCTGTCATACTGGTCACTGGAAGTTCAACATGGCACCTCATGGCAAAGAACTCTCTGAGGATCTGAAAAAAAGAATTGTTGCTCTACATAAAGATGGCCTAAGCTATAAGAAGATTGCCAAGACCCTGACACTGTGCTGCAGCATGGTGGCCAAAACCATACAACGGTTTAACAGGGCAGGTTCCACTTAGAACAGGCCTCGCCATGGTCGACCAAAGAAGTTGAGTGCACGTGCTCAGCGTCATATCCGGAGGTCGTCTCTGGGAAATAGACGTATAAGTGCTGCCAGCATTGCTGCAGAGGTTGAAGGGGTGGTGGGTCAGCCTGTCAGTGCTCAGACCATACGCCGCACACTACATCAAATTGGTCTGCATGGCTGTCTTCCCAGAAGGAAGACTCTTCTAAAGATGATGCACAAGAAAGCCCGCAAACAGTTTGCTGAAGACAAGCAGACTCAGGACATGGATTACTGGAACCTAGATAAACTTATTTGGTTCAGATGGTGTCAAGCGTGTGTGGTGGCAACCAGGTGAGGAGTACAAAGACAAGGGTGTCTTGCCTACAGTAAAGCATGGTGGTGGGAGTGTCATGGTCTGGGGCTGCATGAGTGCTGCCGGCACTGGGGAGCTACAGTTCATTGAGGGAACCATAAATGCCAACATGTACTGTGACATACTGAAGCAGAGCATGATCCCCTAGCTTCGGAGACTTGGCCGCAGGGCAGTATTCCAGCATGATAAAGACCACTGCCTTGCTAAAGAAGCTGAGGGTGAAGGTGATGGACTGGCCCAGCATGTCTCCAGACCTAAACCCTATCGAGCATCTGTGGGGCATCCTCAAACGGAAGGTGGAGGAGCACAAGGTCTCTAACACCCACCAGCTCCGTGATGTCGTCATGGAGGAGTGGAAGAGGACTCCAGTGGCAAGCTGTGAAGCTCTGGTGAACTCCATGCCCAAGAGGGTTAAAGCAGTGCTGGAAAATAATGGTGGCCACACAAAATATTGGCACTTTGGGCCCAATTTGGACATTTTCACTTAGTGGTGTACTCACTTTTGTTGCCACCAGTTTAGACATTAATGGCTGTGTGTTGAGTTATTTTGAGGGGACAGCAAATTTACAGTGTTATACAAGCTGTACACTCACTACTTTACATTGTAGCAAAGTGTCATTTCTTCAGTGTTGTCACATGAAATGATATAATCAAATATTTACAAAAATGTGACGGGTGTACTCACTTTTGTGAGATACTGTATATCAACAAAGTCACCTGAGACCTGGGTGATGTGTGCCTTTTGCCCTGGTACTAAAGGCACGTTCACCCCGGAAATCACCTATTGGCAATCTTCTCGCAAATCTTACGAGTGACTGCCAAGCTCTGGCGGTCATCCGAAATTCATAGAACCGCAGTTACATACATAACCATTTTTCTATTTAATTTCTACTGACTGCCAGAAGTGGTGCTTTCAACACCTGGGTGACTAATACCAACAAGGTCAAGAGGAAGTTCTATGTTCCACTTAACAACGGCTGTGAAGCCGGGGAAAAAATGGCTGTAGCCACCAGGTTGTGCAAGATCACATTTACCCTATAAAATCTTGCAAATGTGCAGGTTGATGCCCATGACGCAGCTGCACAAATATCTGAAAGAGGGACCCCTCGTAGGGCTTCCCATGAAGTAGACACACTCCTGGTTGATTGACCTCGAACCTGAGGAGGGATCCGTAGGCCCCTGCCCTTATAGGCATAAGCGATAGCCTCTACAATCCATATTGACAGACGCTGCTTGGATAAAGCATGACCTTGTCTATGCCCCGTATGGCAGACAAACAGTGAATCTGACTGCCGGAATTCAGCAATCGTTTGGATACAACACTTTAGTGCTCGCACTGGGCACAACAGACTCGCACTCGGCCCCTGCTCATTTTCCTGAGTTGGGGGCTCAAAAGCTGACAGACTGAGAGGCTGGTGCGTAGAAGACAAAGAAAAGGTCTTTGGGAGAAATGAAGGCTTCGGCCATAAGGTTACTCCCGTGCTCCCAGAACTCCAGTGTAGGCACTCTCGGCTTACTGATAAGGGGTGCAACTCACCAACTCGTCTAGCCGATGCCATAGCTAAGAGGAAAGCTGTTTTCATAGACAGTCACCTCAATTCTGACCTCTCTAGAGGTTCACATGGAGGCTGACACAGTGCTGCTAATACGAGAGGCAAGTCCCAAGAGGATATTTGGTTTCATCGAGGAGGTCTCAGACGTTGGGCACCTTTAAGAAAGCCGGTCACAAGGGTGTGGGACCCAATCGTCACGCCATCTACTCTATTATGCATGGCTGAGTTGTATACCTTGGCAGCTATGTATACCTTGATGGTCGAGGCTACAAGGCCTCCATCAAGACAGGACTGGAGAAAGCTGAGGATTACCGGTATGAGACAGCATGTTGGTTCCTGATTTTGTGCCTGGCACCACTCAGAAAAGAGCTTTCATCTGTTAGCATACAACACATTGGTGGAAGGTGCACAGGAGTTGTGGATGGTCTGAACAACTGCTGGATCACACAGCCTTAGTAATGGTTCTGGCCCTTCAGAGGCCAGATCCAAAGTTGCAGCCGGGATGGGTTTGGGTGCCAGATTCGACCCTCCAGCTGTGATAGGAGATGCTCACAGGGGGGCACCAAGGCTCCCTGTACAGTAATCTATGTAAAATTGGGAACCACATCCTCCCTGGCCATTTGGGAGCTACTAGTAGCACCTTGTGATTGCCCCTAAGTATCCTGTCTAGGGAGGGCAGTATCAACGGTAGAGGAGGGAAAGCATACAGCAGTCGATTTGGCCATGCATGGGCCAGCATGGGCCAGTGCATCTTGGCCCAAGGGGCTTGTTGGCTCCCCCGGTAAAAACCAAAAGGGGACAGTGTGTTGGTGACAGTGAGGTGAAAAGGTCCACCTCTGCCCTGCCATATCTGTGCCAGATCACTTGCACTAATTCGGGGTGCAGCTTCCATTCGCCAGGGTGGCTGCTGTTCCAGCCTAAGGGAACCCCCTGGGTAAAATATGCTCTTCTCCTCCATGGGCGTAGGCACCTTAGGCAACTGGCAGTGACTCTGACCAGCTTGTGCCTGTGTTGAGAGGGATGCAAGCCGAGGTCGTTCAGCCAGATCTGGAGAGGCCGTAATGACAGAAGGCCCAAAGGAACCATCAATGAGGCTGCTGTGAGAATACCTAGTAGTCTCAGAAATGCTTTGAGGACCAGAGCCCTGCCTCTTCTGAAGTGACTGATGAGCTGGAGGATGTTGTTGACTCACCGTTGAGAGGGGATAGGCATCATCTACAGTGAGTCCCACTGGATGCCAATATACAGTCTTCACTGACTGGGCATCAGAGAGCTCTTTTTTGTAAGCCCTAGCTTGGTAACATGGGACACCAGCAATGTTGATTCTCTGAGGGCATCTACCCTTGACTGGGAGCAGATCAACCAGTCATCCAGGTACTGGAAAATTCGAATCCCCCTGACATGTAATGGAGACAGTGCCACTGCTACACACCTCGTGAAGGCACTTGCCACCAGTGAAATCTCGAATGGGAGCACACAAAACTGGTAAGCCCTTCCTTCGAACGCGAAACGGAGGAATTGCCTGTGCTGGGGCACGATTGGAGCGTGAAAATATGCGTCTTTCAGACTGATGGTTGTAAACCAATCGTTCTGCCTGATGCCTTGCAGCACGTCCACTGTGCGTAACATGTGGAACTTGAAAACCTTGAGGTGTGTGTTCAGAGGTCTTAAATCCAGTATCTTTCTTTGCGATAATAAAATAAGTGGGATAGACTCCCCTGTTCTGTAAAGCGCTGTCTAATTGCTCTATGGCCCTCTTCTTCAGGAGAGCCCAGATCTCCCGGCATAGGGCCAGAGCCTTGTTTGGGTCATTGACTAAGGTCATTCTGACTCCCTGACACCTCGACGGTCGACATCTGAATTGAATGTAGTAACCCTGTGACAGGGTTGATACAACCCAGGGGTCTTCCCAGCATCTGAGCTACTTTCTGGTGAAGCACCCAACCGCGGGAGTGGTACAGTCATTGTCTACCTCTTCGTCCCTTATAATCTCTGGAGAGGCAACGGCCCGAAGTCTGGCCTCGCTGTGCCAAGCGAGGGGGCTCGGTGGGGGTTGGCTGATGAAACCTTTCTGTGCGTTGTTGCCCTAGAGGGTCTCTGTCTAGTGGGGTGTTCACGACGCAGACTAGAAAACTGCGGTCTGGCCTGTGTAACCTGTAGGCTGCGCTCCCGGGCTTGCTGTGCAGCCAGGCCGAAAAGTTAACCCGGAATAACCGGGAGAGAGCAGAGGGCTCTCCTGCAGGGTTCCAAAAGTGGACACTGGGCAAGCCATATTTGGCATCGGGCAAGGGTTAATGAAGACATTAGCCTCCCCAACTCCTGGTCATATAGGTGAATGCCTGCAAAGAGGCGTCACTCAGGCTCTTGGCATAAGGGTCAACCTCCGAAGCCAGCATAAGGTGTGACATGGAATTCTCAATATGTCCCATACGTGGTGCTGTGTCATAGCTTCTCACAATGAAGTCATCTGTCAACCTGCACTGTGGCTGGGGGCAGCGTGCATCGGGCTGAAGTGCTTCATCAGGTGATAGCATAAAGGTGGCAACAGCCGGCTCTATATTGGGCATGCGGTCAAGGCCATGGTCGGATGCATCCTGTATATTAGCTAGTGCTCTACAGTCTGTTGGTAGATGAGAGAAACATCTGGGGTCTGCCCAGCACCTCTGCAGCTCCTCGATATATGGAGCTGAGGGTGGGATACAGAGAGCTGCGGACTAAGAGGTCTTCCTGAAAAAGGCGCTTTGAGGAGTCACCTGGACAGGTGCTGCATCTAACCCTAGACGTGCCATGGCCATATTTACCACAGGCCTGACTGATGTCTGACTGGTCTCCGAGCCCTTCAGTGTACTGTGGCTCGTCCCCTGCAAATTGGGATGAGATGAATGGAAGCTCTCACCTGCCCCCTCCTCGTCATAATCTCCCCCAATAACTAGGCTCTCAGAGGCCCTAGTGGAGAGTGCATCCTCCTCCTTTGTCTCAAAGGCTGGTGGCAGTATTGCAGGCAGCACCCTGGGGGGAGACTGCGGTGCAGCTGCAGCAGGATCGCTAGAAGGCAGTGCACTAGGTGGTTGCAGATTAAGGAGGAGAGACTTAATCTCTGCAAACTCAAAAGCCAAGGTGTCTACCTTCTGCGTTTCCCCTTACCAGGGGCCCCCCGCGAATTGGCCTTACAGCACTTATGAGAGCTGGGAGACATGGCCAGTGTAGGATGCAGTTGAATGCACAACCCTAGCTGGCCCAGCCTGGCTAAACTGCTAAGCTCATGGACCTGCAGTTCATGCATGCCATCTCTGCCAATCCCTCTCTTAAGTGGTCAACCCCCATGCAAGAGGGACATCTCTCATGGCCATCCTCTAGTTCCAGAGGGGCCAGGCAATCAATACATGTCATAAACATGGGTACCAACAATAATTACTATCCACGTGGTTTTCTGCTTGTGACCACTTTGTCAGGTGGTAATTGAGCACGAACAGAGAAATATATACACTTTGCCATATCTCTGCAAATAATTAATAAAATCCACAAACTAAATCACGGGGACGAAAAACAATCACCCGTTTTGATCACACGCCTTCAGGGTGTGTTATGTAGCCTATCCAAGCACAACGAGTCAATTATGAGAATTAAACAATAGCAATATTGGGAAATGATCCCTCTATTATAACCATGCACTGCGATGCAATATGGTGCAGTTAAGAGCGGACACACTCACACTATAGCCAATAATTAAGTCAATTCACGGAATAAATCACGGGGATGAAAACAATCACCCGTTTCAATCAACCCCAATCAAGGGCGTTGTGTAGCCACAACAAGTTAATTATGAGAATTAAACAAGAACAATATTGGGGAATGATCCCTCCATGGTAACTATGCTCTATGGTGCAATATGGTGCAGTTAAGAGCGAACACGCTCACACTATAGCCAATAATTAAGTCAATTCACGGAATAAATCACGGGGATGAAAAACAATTCAATGAAGCCCAACCGGCGTGCGTTGCTTACCGACAGCGCGCTTTCAAAAAATGAAACAACCAAAACCGTGGGAAATAACTCCACGATACGTATAAACAGAAATTTACGGGAGGGGATTCCAACCCGACTTCAATTATTTAGCCTTGTATCAGCGTTAAAGCGAGAAACACCAAACTTATCATGAACTGTAAACTGCCGCTTGCCGAATTAGAGCGTGCCCACTCTTAAACAGCGCTGATAGCAGAGTCACTTACCTTTCGCTGAATAGCGTACTATCTGAAGTGAAATAATCACAAAAAAGGCTAACCGCAGTCTTTAGAGGACGAAAGTTCGTAGCTCCAACCCTACTTCGGGTTACAAGACTACCAGCAGTGCCTGCACTCCTGAACCTGCTTATCAACGTGAGAAGATAACGAGGTAGTTTCCGGGGTGAACGTCCCTTTAGTACCGGGGCAAAAGGCATATGTCACCAAGTTCACAGGTGAATTTGTTGATATAAACACTCGACCTGCACGTAGACGTGATGGACATCCAGGTGCTGAAAGCACTACCTCTGGCGGTCGGTAGAAATGAAATAGAACTGTAAATGCTCATAACAGATTACTGTCTATTGTGACACTGTTTATTGTTAAAAGCACTATTCAAATAACCAAAGGTGTCCAGCAGGCCACCGTGAGCAAATAAGGTAAAACAAGGTCTTCTGTTCAACACGTGATTAGCAAACAATTCCAGATGTGACCCCAAAGATGTCCTCCTAAAGATGCCTGAACAATTCTGAGTCTTGAATGTACGGCTTACGTGCACAGCATGATAGTGCCCCCTGGATACAACGTCTTGTACTGGAGACAGCACTGCAGCACCAGATCGTCATTATTCATCGCAATCAGCCTGCCTGAAACAATGTTAACAAACAGTGCCATCAGCTGGTGAGCTGCTGCATGCATTCATACAAAGAACAAATGAAAAACCCCACAAAACACACAAAATCAGCAGCTCACAGGCAGCTTGACACTCTTGCTGCATGGACTGGCCCCAGAGACGTGGCTCCTGGTTCTTCAGGGAGGTGTAGATGTAGTCCACAGCTGGACGGGCTTTGCTTTCTACGTTCTTTGACAGTTTCCCGCTTTTTAACAAGTCCAGCTCTTGTAGAACCACCCAGGGAACCAGCAGCGTCGGGAACCCCAGAGCTGCAGCACAGAAAGAGTTACTTAACCAGTTAAACCCAATCTCTGCTATCACAAATCAAATACTGTTTAAATCTGAATGATCACGTTGACATTTTTTCTCTTTAATATCAACTGTAGTCATGTTATAGTACTAGAGCAATGGGAAAAACTATCCAAAATGCAAAATAACAATACACTAAACACTAAAACAGTTTTCTGCATTGTAAGGCTCACCAAAAAAAACACAACACCCTGAACCAAGTTTTCTAATTAATAAGTAGATAACTAGTTTTTTTTTTTTTTTTAGTATTTGTCAGATATTACATTTGCAGATATGAGAAGTAATTCCAAGTATGTCATCTTTCACTCA
This sequence comes from Ictalurus furcatus, assembly GCF_023375685.1. Lineage (NCBI taxonomy): Eukaryota > Metazoa > Chordata > Actinopteri > Siluriformes > Ictaluridae > Ictalurus > Ictalurus furcatus. The sequence continues at coordinate 5,611,961 of NC_071256.1, forward strand.
TGTTTATACAGGATGTTGACAACCTACCCACCCACGCACGTACTAACGCAGACATACTCACTGACTGCTTTATTAGGAACATTTATGCTCATTCATGCAGTGATGCAATCAGTTCAAATGCTCATTCATGTTGCATCACCGGAATGCATCAAATCACACAGATATAGGCCAAGAGCTTCATTTCATTCCAGTTCAAATTCCATCTACTGAAAGAGTTCTGATACACGTGCTTAAAAGCAAAGTGAATTTTCCTCATAATGGTGAGTTTTCCTCATAATGGTGAGTTTTATTGGTTACTTGTCCGACAAGTGTGCCGACTAGGATGCCTGAGAAAAACAAGATCTGTCGTACAATCTGTAATTCCAATTTCAGATCTTTTTAGAATAGTATTTAGAATTAAGGAGAACACCAGAGCCCTGTTTATATTTAATTAACAAACGTGAGTAGAGATTGGCCGATAATCGGTTTTACCGATATTTAAGCGTTTTTCCATAATCAGATATCGGTTTTGTAATATCAGATCGAGCGATCCCATCTTGTGGTCGTTTTGAGATTGCGAGCAGGACCGTGATTGCAGCACTAAATCTGAGGGGAGACGATTCAACGACGACATGCACAGGTAAAGTACACTTGCTTTAATTAATTGATAAACTTTATTTAACATAACAGCCATTAATGTTACATAAACGCTTGATATGTAGTTTAGGAAATACAGACGAACTCACAGAGTCATGTAATCTGTTTACCTCACTGAAGCTTTTATTTAAAAAAAAAAAAAAAGACACTTTAGTAACAGTGCACTTTATTTTTTGCACACTTTCAGACCATTTTATTTATTTGTGGAGGAGGTGAAATTGACAAAATTGTTATAAATAAAATGGTTTGTTCAGTTCAGTGGTGGTGTTATCTTTGTGTCAAAAACAGAAGTAAAACAGTAAATAAATATCGGTTCTGGATATAGGTTATCGGGCACGTAAACATGCAAATAATCGGGATCGGTTATAATTTTTTTTTTTTTTTTAAAATCAATATCGGTCGATTTCTCAAACTTGAGCTTGTGACCAGGGCTCTACGGTAACAATTTCTTTTAGGAGCACATGTGCTCATAATTACAAAAATTTAGGACCACAGGCAAAAATTTTGGTTTTTTAGGCACATTAATGTGCCACAATATAACGCACAAGTAGGCATGAGAAAACTTGAGCTTGTCAATTATGACAGAATTTAGGAACATAGTGTGAGCCATGACACATTAATTTACCTTCTGATAAACTAAAAGTAACATTTTCAGTTAATTTTACAGATTGTATGCAAAAAACAACCGTTGACCTGTACCACCTTGTAAACAAATACAATAAACCTCAGTGTTCAGTGTTTGAAGTCTGCTCCTCTTAAATATATTTAAAGCTACACTATTAGACATTTTCCACTGTCATGGTTCTGGGCTGGAGTCAGTTCTCGAAGCGCTCTGTGTATATTGTGTATATATCTGAATAATCTGATATAGGATGTGATTGGGTGAGTTCATTTACCTGTCAGATGCAAAGCGCTTTAGTTTAATGGTGTTCATTAGGAATGCACCGATCAGGAATTTTACGACTGAAACCGATCCAGATACCAATCTTTTTTTGTTTAAACTTTCAGGAGGTCTGTCATAAACAGTTAAATGTAAGCTCTCTGCTCATGGTCACTGTTAATTGAGTTAAAATAACAGCAATGAGAAAAACTGTTGGTTATTTGATAAATAAACAGCATAAATATTTATTTTAAAATATCATAAACAATAAAGAGTCCTAATTAAAAGTAGACTAACACAAAAAATGATCCATATTAGCAAAAAGGCTAATAGCCTTCTAAGAAAATAACGAACTAAGCTTAATGTCAAATTGATATTAAATTCAACTCATAGTAATTAAACATTATTTCACTTATCATTTTATTTATATTTTATGAAGTTTTTATAATATCTGTTTTTTATATTAAATGATTTATTTATAACCAAGCACATTTTCGGTCTTCACATTTTAGTTTGTTTATCAGTTTTAGATGGGTTCCCCCAGTACAGTGTTGCCATGTCTGCTGATAATATTGTGTTTTTGGGGAATTAAATTAAAACTGGAGTTGATTTTCCTAGTGATATCTGGCAACCCTGAGTTTAAATGAAGTGAAGGCGCTATTAGAGTTAGTGAAGAGTGAAGGAGAGCGGCAGTGTACTGTATGTTTACAGACTGAACATTTGCTATTCTTGATTATGATTGGTGAGGAATTATTTAATAAAGAAGTTTGAATTAAAACCCACCTTGTAGCGTTAGCATTATTATTAATTTACTCTGCTTCTCTGCAGTATTTTTACACTTGTTCGGTTGACTGAGGTGATGAAAAGCAGTGTGAAAGTAACTGTTGCGCGGTGTAGATGTATTTCGGACTTCCTGTAGTTTTTATTCTGATTGTATTATACAACTCTGAACAGGTCACTCGCACAGGTGCGCCTAAATATTTATTCACAGTCGCACAGAGTACTTTACAGTCGCAAATGCGAGTGAAATGGTCACACTGTAGAGCCCTGGTGACCACTGTCCTCCTACCTCCAAGTCCATGGGATCTAATCCTCTTCACAAAGTCCAGGTGGCTGAGGAGAACATTGGTGTCGAGCACAATGAGGAGGTCCTGCTGCTGCTTCTGACCTTGAGATGTCACACACAAAAATACACACACACGTATAAAACAGCAAAGCGCTAGCCTACATGGACATATCTTGATTTTGCCTAATAGTTTGTGCATGCAAGTACAATAGAGTCCAGTAGAGTTTGGTATGCTCAAACATACTCATACACACACATTTTTACTCACATTTTCCTTCACATCATCTCCACATCATCAGGTGCAAGCATTCACTGATGCTCAAGATGGCAACACGATACATTAAGAGCCAGGGGGATTTAAACTTTTGAACAAAATGATCTGTGTAAATTGTTATTATTTTGTTTAAAGATCTTATTTTTTCATTTAGTACTGCCCTTCAGAAGCTAAATAAGATATTTACATGTTTCTCAGAAAACAAAATAATAACAATTTACACCAATCATCCTGTTCAATCCCCCCCCGCTTGCACCATATGTAATAGTCATGTACGAGTCCCTCAGTGTGAAAAGATGGATATTAAAATCATATAGTCGCTGTTGGAAAGGGCTCAAACATGCAGAAGATGCTGGAAAAGCAAAGAATGTGCAGGACCTGGAGGATTTTTCTGAAGAACAGTGGGCAGTTTAACTGCTCAGGACAAACAACGGACTCATGAACAACTATCACAAAACATAAAAACAGTCGTTGATCATCCAGGTAACAACACAAAGTATTAATAATCAAGGGTATGTAAACTTTTGAATGGGGTAATTTTTATAAATTTAGCTATTATCTATATATAAACATCTGTTATGTGAAAACGCTTATTAAAGACTGTACTAAAAAAAAAAGATTTTTATGATCCATCTTATTTTGTTAAAAGTATTAAGATTTTGCAGATTCAAAAAGGAGTATGTAAACTTTTGGGTATGTAAACTGTATTTGCGACGCATTGCATTTCATTTTCAAACTCGACCCTATTGTACGTTTTCATGCACGCCCAATTAACCCAGTGGTGACATTACTGAGTGCAATGGTGGCGCTCTCGTCTGCCGGGTCTACGTCCATGCTGGTCAGCTCTCCGTAACTCTTCTCCACCTTCACGTGCAGTTGTCTGTTGGAGCGAGCCAGATGCAGCTCCTCAACTATCTGCATCTACGGTCGTAACAGAACAACGTGACGCCCAAAAACACACACAGTCTTCATTATAAGGGATGGACAATTCCATTAAACTTACCTCATAATCATTATCACTGGTTTCTGTGCACTCAGTAGAAGCGTCGTAACAACAAGCCTGAAAAAGAAAGTCCGAAGTCTTAATGAACTTCATTACTGACAAAATGTGATATACATAACTGTTTTTTTTCCTTTAAGAGCGAGATTATGTTTTTAATCATGGAATCCCAAACTTAATCCTAAATACTGGAGATACCTACGAAGTAGAATTTACTCTGTTTCGTGAACGAGGAAAATGACATGACTTACACGTTCTAGTAAACCATTACTGCTGCTTGGGGTACTCGTCTCTTTCGTTCTACACGACTGTGCTCGCTGGACAGGAGGAGAACGGGAAGGAACTGGAGAAGGAACCTCTGCCGGAATTGGTTGAGTATGTTCAGGGGTGACCTTCACAGATGGAGAGTCTATCATCTTAGGAGAAGATTTCTTGGTGGCGGGAGACTTTTTAACATGTTCCCAAATGGAAGTGCTTGTCTGCGCCTTCACAACATTAGACTTCTTTGGGATCTTGAAAGTGACTTTAAGAGAAGGAGAAGACAATGGCAGATCTTCTCCAGAGGTAGGGGAGGTAGGGGGACAGATGGACTCAGAGTGTCCCTTACCCTGCGTTTTCTGGCTGATGTTGTGTGTAAGCACGGATGCTGGACTTTTAGACTCTTTAGACGAGTTTTGGTGAATTTTCTCCTGACTGCTGGGTTTCCATTCCGAGATACGCGCTTCATTTGACTTGCTGTACCCCGTCTCCACTAACTCCTTTCTCTCTCGCCTGCCAACATAGGCCTGTTCTTTGCTGGATCTTCGCTTGGTCATTGAGTAATCATCCTCCTTTGATGTCCTTCTTTTCATGAGCTTCTTCCTCTTTTCTTCTCTCTTTCCAGGCTCCTCTGATGAAGACCTCCTCTTACTCTGGCTCTTCCTCCACTCAGGCTGCTCTTTGGTTGGGGCTTCAGGAACTTGGTTGCTGGAGCTCTTAGTTGAGGTAGATGTGTAACGTGATGAGGAAGAGTGCTTCACTGAGCTGTGCAATGCCCTGTACTCATGGCCACGAGAGTCTTTGTTTACTTCCGATTTCTCCTTCATGCTTTCTCCATCCGATTTTTTGTAAATCCCGCTTTTTGCAGGGATTTCCCTCGATCGTGGTCGTGGACAGTCAGTGCTTTCGCTGTAGAAATAAGAAAGACATTTCTGGTTCAAATGAAACCGTGTAAATTGGATTCTGCTACTGTATGCCGGGGATATGTAATAAATAAAAAATGATGGGTCATGTTGTTATAGAAAATTATTCAATACTGTGGTGGTGGTGTGATCCCGTTACCGCCCTAAAGTTATTTTCCAAAAACAGCACATCCTTGCTGACTTGATAATTGTATGCAATGAGTAGGTGTACAGGTGTTCTTGTTAAAGTGTCCGGTATAATATATACAAAACTTCAGCACAGTACACCATCATCAGCTACGAGATTCTAAGGCTGAGATGAAGATAAATACCTAACCTCACCTGCTCACATGCTTGTTTTTGTCCCTGCGACTGCTTCTGCGTCTCTCTCTGTCCTCTGTCCCCTAAAACAACATATAATAATGAAGAACAGGCAGGAATGAACAATTTCAAACATGTAATGCTTTAAAAATCTCCCCATCCTTACCTGATCCTCGCTGGAGGACGATGATGATCTGTGTTTCTTTCGTTCTTTCTTATGCTTCTTTGTTCTGGTCTTTTTTCTCGGCATCGCTGCTGTCTGTGAGGATATACAATGATGTAAAATCGACAGGGACATGACTGAAACTCAGATGTTTCCTTACTATCTGTAGAAGTATAAAGTATAGTTCAATCGTACCATACTATAGTAATACTTGTAGATATATTATGCAATATATAGACACACCGATCAGCCATAACATTAAAACCAGTGACAGGTGACGTGAATAACATTGATTATCTCGTTACAATGGCACCTGTCAAGGGGTGGGATATATTTATTAGGCAGCAAGTGAACAATCGGTTCTCGAAGTTCATGTGTTGGAAGCAGAAAAAAAGGGCAAGTGTAAAGACCTCAGCAACTCTGACAAGTCAGAGCATCTCCAAAACAGCAGGTCTTGTGGGGTGTTTCCAGTATGCAGTCATTAGTACCTACTAAAAGTGGTCCAAGGAAGGACAACTGGTGAACCGGCGACAGGGTCATGGGCGCACAAGGCTCGTTGATGCATGTAGGGAACGAAGGCTAGCCCGTCTGGTCCGACTCGGCCTCCAAATCCATCAGATCTCAATCCGATCGAACATCTGTGGGATGTGCTAGACAAACATGTCTGATCCATGGAGGCCCCACCTCACAACTTACAGGACTTAAAGGATCTGCTGCTAACGTCTTGGTGCCAGATACCACAGCACACCTTCAGAGGTCTTGTGGAGTCCATGCCTCGACGGCTCAGAGCTGTTTTCCCTGCATAAGGAGGACCTACACAGTATTAGGCAGGTGGTTTTAATGTTATGGCTAATCGATGTATGTAGATATACGATGTAAAATATACAAAGATTCATTCAATCATCTCTAGAAACTGCTTTATCCTGATCAGGGTTGTGGTGGATCCGGAGACGATCCTGAGAACACTGGGTGCAGGGTGGAACACCAGTCCATCGCAGAGCAACATGAGCACTCACACACTTAGGGGTAGTTAAGCATAATCCACCTACCTGCAGGTTATTAGTAGGTGGAAGGAAAACCGGAGAACCTGCGGACATGGAAAGAACCTGCGTCACTCCACACAGACAGTAACCTGAGCTCAGGATCGAACCAGCGACCCTGGAGGCAGTGCTACCCCATACACCACCATACATACCCCACAGCAACACAAACTACTCTCTCTAACTGTACACGCAGGTGTACAAACAAGGTAAGTATCATAAATAATAAAGTGGTAAGTAAGTGTACAGAGTGTGACAGCTGTGCTGTGAGCGGTCCGTCATCTCTGATCACCGGTGGTTCCTTTCTACTGATGGACAAGAAGAAGGTGGCTGACAAACTGTGTACAGTAAAACAGTATAAAGATTCAGGATGGTGTACGTACAAAAGTGATTATACGTACCTAAAAAATAAAATGTGTAGCTTCAATAGGAAGCTTTTGATAGCAATAAGATGTTAGGTAAATAATAGAGGTTATAAAGTAATATTATAAGTTTGCTAGGCTGTTTTTTCCTGTATTGGATTAAAGTCCTCTGGATGAATGAATAAACCTGAATGGACTACATGTTTATCAGCTTTCTATCATTATAAGGTTTGATCTGGGTTAAGAATGAATGAAAGATAGATTAGACTAATACTAAGGTCACTAGTTTGCTTCCTTACTAACCTCTTACTCCTTACTAACTCATTTTAACTGTGTTGCTAACTTGGTGCCTTCATTTTTTTTTTTTGCCATTATGTCTAACTAACATTAATTCTTCACACAGAGCTCATAATTTCACCAAACCTTTAAACTTTAAGCTCTTGTTGTGTCACTGGGATATTAAACTGAGAGAAAATGTCACTTGCCGGAGTTTGACAGACTGGACCGAGTATCTCGCTGCTTCAAATTCAGACGTGTTGTTATTTTTATTCCACTCGTATTCAGGATTAGCCTGTAACCCTAACAGCCAATCAAAGCGCAGAAATGGGTCGGTGTTAACCAATCACAGCGCTGGAGGCGGGATTCATCGGCATATGGGTAGAGATGTAAATAACCGCTCTCGTATTCAAGATTGTGATTGGGTAACTCTGATATCACGTATGAAGCATGGAGGCTTTAGATTGGCTAGTTTTGCTCTGGATGGTGAAACACACAGGATTGTGATTGGATGCATTTTTTATTTATTTATTTTGCGAGCAGGTTGTTATCGGTCGAGTTCACAGAGTGGCGCAGGGATGACGTCATTTGTACTGGGATGCGGAAGTTAGCATCACACTGATTCCCTCGACAAAAACCTAATAGGATTTTCCCATAGGCTTTTGGATTATCGCAAAAAATAAGCTCTGTGATCAACAGTGAACAATACTAACACGTTTTGTCCATCAAAATAACTTTCACAAATGAACACAACTTTTAGGAAGTTTGTAGCCTAAATACAATCTCCAGAAATACAATGCTAACCATATAATATAAACGAACAACACCACAGTCGCGCGACCTCAACGTCACCATCACCATCACCAAGCTTCCGACAACTTTTCCAAACTTGTTTAAAAACATTTTCCATAATACAGATTTACTCTGTGGATGAATCTTCATCCACACATTTTTTTGGAATTGCGCACAACAAACCTGAACCAGTTTATCTGCAAAGTTTTTCCTGTTCGGCGTGATGACGTTTAATGTCCCCGACAACGTCTGTAGTCCCATTTAGCAACCACCTTTTCCAAATACACGTAAAAGCTAAAAAAAAAAAAAATCACGAGTAGGGTATTACTGGTGTATTTTATGTGGTAGAATAACACGTGAAAATATTTTGAGCTTGTGTTCACCACTTCAGGCTTTTAACAAAAATCCCATTTAAAAAAAACCATTGACTTCGGGACGATGGAACCGGAAGTACTAAATTGCTAACTCGTTTCCGGGTTTTGACGTTACAAAATGACGTCATCCCCGCATCACTCCTTATAGTCAGGAATTCACAATTTTAATTTATTTTCTTTTATTATATTTATTTATTTATTATTTTTCATTAATGAAGATGAAACATTTTCAAACAACATTGCAAAACATCCTCACAACAAAGAGTGTAAAGTCCACGAACCAGGCACCATAGCACCAAGAAAGAAGAGGAAGAAGACCTTTTTCCTTCCCTTAACCATAGGGGTCTTCTAAATAATAATAATAATAATAATAATAATAATAATTCATGAAACAAGGATGTAACTTTTTGTTGCAGTTTTTCTTTTTTAATTATTTTGAGTGATTCTAAGTAAATAAATAATTATTTTTTGAAAGATGTAAACCAAGACTTAATATATTTCAACTTGTGTAAAAAATAGAATTGAATATTTTTCACCAATATTAAAATTACTAGTGGAATGGCTTTAACTATACTGGGCAGCATTGTTTAATACATCTACTGAGTTCAAAAGATGTGAGGATCCTTGTAATAAAGAAATGGAACCATTTGTATTATAATATAAAGTTTCAATAATCTCGCAAAACTTCTACCTGAACCAATAAAGCCTAAGTGCTGTAACCATAAACTGATGCTCTGTTGTATCAGGAGCGTTATGAAAGTTAAGAAACATAACAAACCCATCATCTACAATGTCACCACTATCATCAGGAAGATCTTGTACTAAACGGATATTATTATGTGTTGATCTTTGTCTCATGAAGCCGGAATGGGTCTCACTAATTACCTGTGTCAGACCTTTATTTAGACGAGAAGCATAGATATGAGTCTACATTTCAGAGTCTGTGTTTAACAGAGTTATAGGGTGATTATTTTCTAATGAGTTTAAGTCTTTTCCTGGCTTAAGAAGTGTGAAGAATAAAGTTCTCACTTGCTTAACCGAAAACAGCTCATAAGGAGCTCCAGAAATATCTGTAAAAGTTGGCAGATTGTATTTCAAGCCCAAGAGATTTATCAATTGATCAAAGGCAGTTAACTGCTTAGTTCAATTCTTTAAGGGTAAAATCTGCTTCACAATTATCTCTAAATTGTAAATCTATCTGAGGGATAAAAAGTTTGATTGAATCAAAACATAGTTTTCTCTCCGAGCTTTTCTCATAACAATGTTATCCAGCCTAGATTGTTAAAAGAGCAATTTTGATCCTTTATTTAGAGGAAGCAGAAAATTTCTTTCATAAGGTCCTCCTCTTCTAACAAATGAGTTTTAAATAATTGCTTATTAGTTACATCTTTAAAGAAGTTACATTTCAATAAAACATTTCCCATGTATAAATAAGATTTCACAAAATTCTGAACTGACAAAAAAAAAGTTTCTGGAGGCTTCTTCCTGATTGAGCTGAAGCTTTGGAGCATTGAAAACTCAGAGCGCAGCGAGAAATTCGAGTCTGTTGGTTTCATAATTTTAATCCGTTATGATTTTGATAAAATTCTGTGCTTCAAATGTGTTTATTTATGTGAAAATATTAGGGATGTGATTGTGCTACAATAAAAATTTCAAATATCATGCTCCACTGTCATTTTTTATTTATTTTTATCACTGCAAATAGTATGAAAATGTATAAGCTACAAACAAGCTACAGGAATTTTACAAATGTTTCAAGTAAAATTTCTAAAGTATTTTCAAATTATGGGAATATTAAGAATATTATATTATTTAAGAAGTGTGTGCACAAGCAAAACCAAGAAGAGTGAGAAACTTAATGTAAAGAAAACCTAAAAACATTTATACCTTAAATGTTTAGACCTGGTGAGATGCCTGGAAGACTTAGAATATGACATGAACAGAAAATAAAAGTGTGTAGATATGACTGTGCAGTCAACAAGATCCTTACAAATCCTTAAAAGGTGAAAATGAAACCATGTTAATGACTGTGCAGAGGTTTTGCATGTCCTCCTTGTGGTTGTGTGTGCGGTTTCCTCCCACTGTCCAAAAACATGCAGCTTTACTATGTTTGATTGCCCCAGGTGTGAATGTGTGTGAATGGTGCTCTGAGATGGACTGGCGTCCCATCTGAATTCTCCCACCTTGTGCCCAGTGTTGCTGAGATAGAGTCCGGATCCATGACGACGCTGACCAAGATAAATCAGTTACTGAAGATGAATTAATAAATAAATTAATTAACCCTATAGCTGCACCATGCTGTATATAAGCCATAGTCCATATGTTTCCTTCTCTTCTTCTCTTTATGGAAAGAGGATCCTATGTTCCAGGCAAAGTGAGATTTTCACATACTAAAACACTGAATGCTAAGGGTGTCAGATGTAATCTATGCCGTGCAACCACAGGATTGGTTCATGTCAGCGGTTCATGTCAGCGGTTCATGCACAATGCCTATTTCCAGCACTTGGTCTCACAGTGGAACAAGCTGCACAATTCATCAGCATGAGGCTGGTTCACTGCCACTCTGACAAGTGGCAGACATTATTAAGGACTGACAGCAGGTGTAACAGCAATTCCCCTCCTCACATGTGCTAGAGTCCTTTAAGGGCCCTCTTTACAAGATTCTGCAGGATGCTAAATTACAATCATGTCACTTTATGACTTTGCTGCAAGGTCATACACGTGCCTCTGAAAGGTATTAGCAGTTCATTAAACCACAATTGCATTCATAACTAGTGTTCTCATGGTACTTCAGAGCCACTGTGAGACACTCAGCATGTCAGAGGCTGTAAGAGGCTGTTTCTGCTGTAAGACCAGGGCAGGGCAGTGGGGATTGATGGGAAAATGACTACTTCCTCTTTCTCAAAGTTAACGAAAGATGTACCTTGCACAGAGAATACTGTGTGATACTCCACACTCAACAAGCACATTATCATGCACCCTTTAACATGCTATAAGGACTGTTTTCACAACAATTTACACAAAACAGGGTGATGACAAAATCCTTCTAGAACATATAAGAGTTCTCTCAGTGGTTAAAGGCTCTGGGTTACTGATCAGAAGGTTAGGAGTTCAAGCCCCAGCACTGCCAAGCTACTACTGTTGGGCTCTTGGGCAAGGACCTTAACCCTCAATTGATCAGCTGTTTAAATTAGATAAATGTAAGTCGCTCTGGATGAAGGCGTCTACCAAATGACATTAATGTAAATAAAAAAAACAAATGATACAAAATAATAAACGATATTAAATGACACAGACACTCAAAATATAATTTGCAGGATTATCCATCAGCACACAAATCTGCTATTAATGGTCAAATAAAAAAAAAAGTCACAGTAAAATAAACAAAGCCAATATTGTGAATCCTGTGCTTACCATGGTGTGTATTTAATATACTGTATGTATTCAGTATTATTCTAGATATTTACTGTGGATTAGATTGTTAGAATGCTGGCATATTCAGTGTTGTCTCCAGCGTTGATCTGGACCCGTGCTGCTCCGGCTGTGTTCACGTGGGTTACAGTAGAGTAAATAACATCAGGTTCAGTCTGTGGAAAGACAGAACCAGAAAATTATACATATAACACACACACACACACACACACACACTCACACACACTCACACACACTCACTCACACTCACACACACACACACACACACACACACACACCAATTTCTAGTACTTTTACTGTTGACTCCAGAAACACAACTTGTATTTATACATCTGAGCAGTTGAGGGTTAAGGGCCTTGCTCATGGTCCAGCAGCAGAACTGGGATTTAAACTCACAACCTTCCAAGGAGAGGTTCAATGACTCAACTATTGAGCTACTACTGCCCATATAGTTCTGATAGAAGCAGCAGAAGATATTTTCCTATAACTCACTGTTCAGTGAAAGCATGTGTGGTTCATGTGTGTTACCTGCAGTGTATCACAAATACAACTAAATCTCTAAAGGTAGAAACAAATCTGCTATAACTGTTACTGTAGAAGCCATGCAGAATTAAATGGAGATTAAATTTAGAATACAGTAGGACTCTGATGGACGATGAGAATCTGATGAAATTTTATATTTCCTTTTGTCATTTATCTTCTGGATCAAAGACTTAAAAATTCCACATAATAATAAAAACGCAACTGAGCTCAGGCCTGCATGTACACTAACCTGATCCTTCTGCTTTCTCTTACAGTCCGGACGTCCTTCAGAGATCACGTTCTCTCCACATCTTCCTCCTAAAGAGAAAAGACCTCAGAAATCACACCTCTAGTGGAAACTACACAATTTCATTTTCCTTATCCAGAGACACTTACAGAAGTGCTGCTGCTTCTACAGGTTTCAGTTCATCAATCTCAGAATCTGTTTTGTGTGTGTGTGTGTGTGTGTGTGTGTGTGTGTGTGTGTTTGTTTTGTACCTTTGCGTCTCCAACAAATAAATGTCACTACACTGGGTATCGCCAACAGTACAACTGCCACAATGCCGAAAACTGTGTAATAAAAAACAACAAAATATTAATAAATTTAACAATATAGATGCATTTTTTCATTGCTGATGAAAAGTTTTGGCACCTAGAGGGAGGCTGCTGTGTGTTTGCTGTTTATCTTGTTCCAGTGTTGTTGAGGATGATGCAGGTGGAGAGTTTGTTGTTGTACTCTGAGGCAGTTCTGATGAAGGTGTTGTGTCTGTTTTCCTCGAGTGTGTTGAAGTTTCTCTTCTTCTTACTGAAAAGACAAAACTTGACTGCCTTTGCTTTGATCTGATCCCCAAGGGAAAATTTCAACAAAATGTATCGGCAAAACATTTAGTTTTCTTTCAGCATGAATTCAGTGATGTGGTTAAGTTCATGTAATCCCATGTTCATGTAAATGTGTGAGTCTGATCACAAATTCTTCATTTAATCTCCAAATCTGATTTCATATTCTGAATCGCGAAGCCAAAATAGTGAGATTTAATCTGAAAGTGAAATTGCATCAGGTAACAGTTAAAAAACTATGCTGTGTGTGTGTGTGTGTGTGTGTGTGTGTGTGTGTGTTGTGCTTCTGCATCCCCAACAAATAAATGAGTGTCAGCAGCAGCAAAACCACACGAATGCAGAAAACTGTGTAATAAAAAACATCCAAAAATATTAATATTAATGTAATAATATAGACGTGTTTTTTCATTGCTGATGAAAAGTTTTGGCACCCAGAGGGAGGCTTCTATGTGTTTGCTGTTTATCTTGTTCCAGTGTTGTTGAGGATGATGGAGGTGGAGAGTTTGTTGTTTTACTCTGAGGTGGTTCTGATGAAGGTGTTGTGTCTGTTTTCCTCGAGTGTGTTGAAGTTTCTCTTCTTCCTACTGAAAACACAAAATTTATTAAAACCATTGTTTTTATCACTGTTAGTAATATGGCACATGACACTGGAGTAAAGCATGCTCACAGTCATTAATGAAAACATGTACCTTTAACAGATAATCTGACATCTCTGCTATCAGCCTGTACAGAACATCTGTAGAGTCCCTGGTCCTCTTCAGTCAGGTCTGATATGAGTAGAGAGAGGTTTCCTGGAGCGTTGTTACTGACCAGTTTGACTCTGTTTCTGTGATGTTCAGTCTGTTCAGGGTAAATTTCCTGAAAGTGATTGATTCCAGTTGCTGGTACTGAAAACTCCCATTTTACAGCCTTTGGTTTGTCCTGTAGGTCAGTGCAGACACAGGGCAGAACTACAGACTCTCCTGTGAACACAGTCACACGCTCTACCCCTGTCTTCACCAGCTCACAGCCTGTAAACATAACATTTACAGTTAATAATAGAAGTACTGCAATTATTAATATTCCCTGCTTGTAAATCACAACATTTTCTGCTGCAAACAGAAGAGATTTTTAAAGGATGAGCCAATCACCTGTTTAAATTCTCTATATGAATCCAATATCAGGACTCTGATACGCAACACTGAACCTATACTGGCTTATTTTTATTTTAATTACTGATAAATCTTTAATAATCTTTAATATTGGCTTTAATAATTTTATTTCAGCTAATGATGCTCTTACAATTGGAAATAATGATCCCAATTAATATACTTCACCTTGCATAAAAACAAAAAAAGTTCTTATAATTTTGGCATGTACCTTATCTTATAAATAAAGGTAAGACATTACTTAAGGGACATCTTCATAGGGCTACATGACACCTACATAAACCCTTCATAACAACTGACATGAACCTAAATAAATATTTATGAAGACATGTATTTAAAAGATTTCCTAAAGCGTCAGCTGATGTACAGACTGTGTTTATCAATGTTAATGTTAAGTTGATATAACGTGTAGTCTAGTGAAACATTTCTGTAGACCAGTGCTTCCCAAACTGGGGCCTAGACTAAATCAATCAAATTAAATCAAAATACTTAAAATATTTCTGATAATATCAGTTTGAAACATCAAAACTAATATTATTTTCATTATAGCAAGGTGAGATACATTGCTTGTTAACAAAAAGTAGCTAACTACATTGCTAATGAATCAGCTAATGAATAACTGTATAATTTTGAAAAAAGTAATTAACACAATTTATAAATAATTCAGAACAATTATAAATTTATAATGTGCACATTAGGCCACATATCAATTTAAAATGATCATCGTGTTCACCTGTATATGTGTCCTTCAATTTGTGCTTGATCTGTGCTTGTATTGGACGAATTTTTTTAATCTTTGTATCTAATCTTTATATCTTTGTATTTAGTTTCTTAATATTTATGTGTAATAATTAGAATGCTAATCAAACACACCTGCCTGTAATTTTCTGTGTATAAATCTTTGGTTAGATGTTTCAGGTGTGTGTGATTAGGGATGAACTTAGGCTAAACTCTGCAGGACAGTGCAGTGGCCCTCAGAATCGCCCATCCCTGGTTTAGGAGATAATTTCACAGTTTCAGTGGTTTCTTCCATTATATTGTCTGGTATTTGTGTAAATAAAACATAATGAATTTGTTTTTGGGGACTAGATTTCTGATGGACTAGGATTGGAGAGGAAGGATTTTAAATGTAATGATAATGTTTATATATTTGTTGTTTTATATACATGTTATTTCAAAAGTCACTACTGTATTATTGTGATGGGATTTCAGATACAAGCTTTTTATTTCAAAAAATCATTTCTTCTCTTGTCTTTTTGAACAGAGTGTATATCTATGTGTATTTATTTCAGGAGTTTTAATAGAAATTAGGTATAGTAAATATCAAATGAAATTTAAACTTGCATTGATGAAGTTAATGTTGTTAGTAATTGTTTAAAAATGACCATGGTAAAACAGAGTTCCAAGGTACAAAAATATAGTTTGTCTGTCATTTAACCAAACAATAACCAGTTTTGATACCTAAAAAAAGTTTATGTAGGCAGTTTTAGCAAAGGCCTTTAAAGTCATTTATAATGTAAAATTGAACCAATGAAACGATGCCCCTGGACCTCCTTAAAAAATTTAAAGTATGTTTGTAAAGTTCTTGTGGGGCCCGTGCCCCTGTAGTGATCAAACTCTAGAAACGGCCCTGGTCAACATCATCATCTCACACGGATTCATTTAACTCCGAGTCCGAGGACGTGGTGTGAATTATTTCCCCACCCCATACATCATGTAACAAACTGTGGTTGGTTGTTTTATGTGTCCATCAGACGGTCTCTTCCTTTCCATGTGAACTACAATGAGGCCCTTAATTCATGTGAAGCAAGCAGGTACTGTAGATATGCAGTGAAGGCCATCGTTATAACTGACAAAAACAATACGTAATGCTTGGTTGTGCTATTTCATTACTCGTTTTAACTTGTTACTGGAAAAGCTACACTATTTGTAAAGTACTGGAGCTACTGTCACACTACTGAAAAATGTAGTTAAGTTAGTAGTGTCACTACTTTTAGTTAGCTACTCCCCAATACTGCCATAGGCGAATACTTACTTTTAGCAGCCACTAAGCAGATGGTCAGTGTTATGCTGGGGAAGAATGCAGCTAAGCAACAAATTTTTTTATTTATTTATTTTTTTTAATCAAAATACATGATTAAGTGCTGAGAATGTGTTCCAGCAGCTAATTAGCAGGGTTCAGGACAGTTGTTTTACAGAATTCATATAGAGTCCACAGAAAATTTCACATTCATTAAGTATGAGTGTGATGGAGAAATTGAGGAAAACTTTCTTTTTTGCAGACCTTTTGAACGATTTCATGGTTTCCAATGACATCAGCAGGACACAGTGTGTTGGACTCAGCACTGATGGTTCTCGCTCTATGATGGAGCAACACAGTGGACTGGTGAAGCAGGTCAGAGACTCAGCCCCACTGCTCACTCACATACATTGCTGCATTCACAGAGAGGCATTAGCTGCTAAGAGAATGCCCACGGATTTAAAGACTTTTGGACGATGCTGACAGAATGGTGAATTACATCAAAAGTCATCCATTACAAGCACGTTTGTTTTCCCTTCTGTGTGAGGAGATGGGAAGTGAACACCACCAGGTCTTACTGCATACTGAAGTCCGGTGGCTCTCACGCAGCAGAGTGACGGCACTAACGGCAAAACGCAGATCAGGAAAGTGAACTGAATTAGTAACGTAAAGTGGGCGGGGTTAACAGACTGAGGTAAATTCGTTGCCGTTAGCTTGGCCGGCTAAGGCATGATGGAGATCATAAAAAAGGTTTCAAACGCTGTGACAACTGTTTTCTTGTTGAAACCTTCAACAAGTTAACAATTTATTCGGGTATTGTTAAACAAGTCCTGTTTAATCAAAGTTTAATACTTAAAAAGAGCCGACGCGCTGTCTTCCGCCATTTTTTTTCTGAGCTCGTCTGCACCAGTCCAGTTGCATTATGGGAATTTTGACTCGAGTAGTGTCCATTGGTTTCACACATTGCAAAATCTCACCGGAAGCAGTACACCATCCGGGTATTTCTCTCCTACTGAGAATTCGGACATAACTACTACCCCTCTGGTGTACTGCTGTTCGCCTACTGTGTAGTAGGGTAGTACACCATTTCAGACGCAGCCAGCGTGTTACAACTACACAATGTGCAGATTTCTTTAAACTGATCAGTTTCCAGTTTTTACAATTATTTATACACATTTCTCAATACTATGTTCACTTCTTTAAAACTTTTTGAAGATGGTGGTCACTGACAGAGAGACAGCAGAAAAAAAGCAGGTGACTGACATCTATTCAAGCCTTTATTAATGTTTATGTCAGTTGTAATGAAGGGATTATACAGGCGTCATGTAGCTCTATAAACACTACAGTGTTACCAAAATAAATCATAGATTAGATTGAGAAATATGTGAAATCCAATACCAGTCCAAGTACATTTATATTTATTTATTTAGCAGATGCTTTTATCCAAAACGAACTACAAATGAGGAAATACAAACAAAGTGATATATCAACCGGAGAACAATACAAGTAGTGCTACCATACAACAATTATAAGAGTTCTAGAGAAGCAAAGTGCACAGAGTAAAGGTGTAAGAGCCAGAGTAAGGTGTTTTAAAAAAATAAAAATAAAGTACTATAACTATTGAAACACTTCATACACGCCTCAAAACCAACTCACTCTACCAGATCACTAGTAAAGTCTCTCTCTCTCTCTCTCTCTCTCTCTCTAACATACACCTGGAGTATACCAGAAATACACCCTGGATTATACACCATTCAACTACAGGAACCACATTTGAAATCAGCTGTTATTATTATTATTATTATTATTATTATTATTATTATTGTTATGTTATTATTATTATTTATTTTACAACAATTTTTAAAAAGATTTTTATTGAATTTATTTTACTGAATTGTGTTTCAAAGCAGTGAAAACTGATACACGAGTCAGTCTACATAGACCACTATTGTGATTTTTGAAAATGTGAATACAGTATGAATAATAAATAAATAAATAAATAAATAAATGCATGTAACTAATTGTAAAAAATAAAAACCTTGTATAAGGCGTAATGCAGGAAGTGAAGATGGTCACTGACAGAGAGACAGCAAAAAAAGGTGTGAAATTCACACGCATCTATTTACAGCCAAGACCAGAATGAAGAAGTGACAGTTACAAGTTACAGGAAAATAACTTTTCTATTATAGGGATCTATCACAGTCTGATTATCATAACACATGTTTGTGGAAGTCTATCAGGGCATGAACAAAGGAGATTTCTGTCTTTTGCAGTTTGCTAAAGATCACATGTACAAGCCAGAAGGCTATTGGAAAAATGTTTTGTGGATAGATGAGACCAAAATAGAATTTTTGGTTTAAATGAGAAGCGTTATGTTTGGAGAAAGGAAAACACTGCATTCCAGCATAAGAACCTTATCCCATCTGTGAAACATGGTGGTGGTAGTATCATGTTCTGGGGCTGTTTTGCTGCATCTGGTCCAGGATGACTTGCAATCATTCATGGAACAATGATTTCTGAATTATACCATCAAATTTTAAAGGAAAATGTCAGGATATCTGTCCATGAACTGAATCTCATGAGAAAGTGCGTCATGCAGCAAGACAATGACCCTAAACACACAAGTCATTCTACCAAAGAACGGTAAAGAAGAATAAAGTTAATGTTTTGGAATGGCCAAGTCAAAGTCCTGACCTTAATCCAATAGAGATGTTGTGGAAGGACCTGAAGCAAGCAGTTCATGTGAGGAAACCCACCAACATCCCAGAGTTGAAGCTGTTCTGTACTGAGGAACGGGCTAAAATTCCTCCAAGCCGATGTGCAGGACTGATCAACAGTTACCGCAAACGTTTATCTGCAGTTATTGATGCACAAGGGGGTCACACCAGATTCTGAAAACGTTCTCATACTTTTGCCACATACTTATCTCACAGATATGTATTATTGGATCATTTTCCTCAATAAATAAATGACCAAGAATTATATTTTTGTCTCATCTACTTTTAGGACTTGTGTGAAAATCTGATGATATTTTAGGTCATATTTATGCAGAAATATAGAAAATTCTAGAGGGTTCACTAACTTTCAAGCACCTCTGTGTGTGTGTGTGTGTGTGTGTGTGTGTGTGTGTGTGTGTGTGTGTTCTCGCTCTTTGTAATCACTAGACTAAAATTAGGCCTAGCTACGCCCCTGGTCTCAGCATGCTTGCATACACACAGGAAAGTGTGATTCTTGCACCTCTGCAAGTTATCTGGAGTCACAGTTGTGCACATAACTAGTGTTCTCATGTTAGAGCCAGTGTGAAACACTCAGCATGTCAGAGTAACCACATGATTGTGGCCAGGACAGCATGGGGGCTGATGGGAGAATGGCCACTTACTCTTTCTCTCAGCATCAGTTAACCGACATTGTGCCATGCACAGAGAATACTGAGTAATACTCCACACTCAACAACCACATGGTCATACATCCCTTACAATCTTTTTTACACTTGGTAGCCCTGCTCATCGCCAAAATCATGCAGCTGTCTGCTACACTAGCAGCGGCCAGCACCAAGACAGCGGCAACCTATCCCACGGCTCACCCTCTCATCACTCAACCAGAAAAGTATGCAGGTGACCCTGCTCAGTGTCAAGGGTTCCTACTCCAATCTTCTCTGTATTTCTCTGATCACCGTAAGGTGGATCACTTTATTAACCTTCTCAAAAGGGCAAGGAGTTAACCTGGATGACCGCAGTCTGGAACCAAGGAGGGGAACACGCTCCAGAAGGTAAAGAAATTATAGAGCATTCAACTGCAGGAAATGCACACACACATGCATGCACACAGACACAGTTATAACTAGGAGCAATTTATCTTGGCCAGTCCACCTACAGGTGTATTTTAGGAGGTGGGAGGAAACCAGAGAACCCAGAGGAAACCCACATGGACATGGGGAGAACAAGCACAGAAACTCCACACAGACAGAAGCCCGAGCTCAGGACTGAAGCGGGGACCCTGGAGCTGTGAGGAGACAACGCTACCCACTGCATCACCACACTGCTCATAGATCCACAGAGTTCCCCTTTTGTATAGATGGTAATGAATCAAAAACAGAACAGCTGTGTAACGCTAAACTGGAAATCAGCTGTTATTATTAATTTTTAAATTAATTGATATCTTTTACAACAATTTATTTCTAAGTAATGAGAGTGACACAGTTCAGTCCACATAGACCACTGTTGAGTTTTGAAAATGTGAACACAGCATCGATAAAGGCATGTAACTAATTGTAAAAAAACAACAAAAAAACACACACAATAAAAAACATCTCTCATTATATATATATATATATATATATATATATATATATATATATATATATATATATATATATATATATATATAAGGCATGATGCAGGAAGTGAAGATGGTTGCTGACAGAGGGACAGCAGAAAAAGGTGTGAAATTTGCACGCATCTATTTATAGCTAAGACCAGAATGAAGAAGTGACGTACAGGTTACAGGAAAATAACTTTTCTATTACACTTTATATGAATTATCATAGATACATTCACTAAGACAGAGATTGTGAGAGATGTAACTCAGTAAATGTGTAAAAACATACACTGTAAGTATTATAGGGATGTAAAATAATCTCACTGTAGATTCCTCCTTATTCATTCACCCACCTCTCTTCATCAGTACATTTTAGTCTGAAGTTAATCAGGAAGAAAAAATCCACATGATCAAAGCTGAACAGGACTAAATAAGGAGATTATAACACAAGACATGACGTGTCTTTTTACCTTGTTTACCTTGTGTATAAAGATTACTGCTGTCTTTGGACAATTTGGCTGTTCAGGAACAGGGCTGAACTACGGCCTACCGTAAACCCAGTCTGGACAGAAACCACATGAACTAAACACAAAGCAGCTGAACTAAGAACTGGCTAATATTCTCTCTCCTTTCTGTAATAGAAAATAGAAAATAACTTCACTCACCTGCAGCGACGTGAAAGACAACAGATAAAAGATACAAACACTTCATTGTTACTGATTCTTCTGCACACACACACACACACACCTGTCCCTCAAAATGAAAATCACACATACACACACTCTGTCACACTACCCAAGTGTCTCTCTGTTATATAGTGTGGTTACCAGGAAACCACAACAACTGCTGTCTCATTTTTTTTTTGAAGATCTCTTTCATCACTCTCTCCATGACTCAATGTAATGATAATGATAATTATGTGGTCTTTATTGATCACATATACACTACAGCACAGTGAAATTCTTTTCTTCGCATATCCCAACATGTCAGAAAGCTGGGGTCAGACATGATACAGCACTCCTGGAGCAGAGAGGGTTAATGGCTTTGCTCAAGGGCCCAACAGTAGCAGCTTGGCAGTACTGGGGCTTGAACCCCCGGCCTTCTGATTAGTCACTCAGAGCCTTAACCGCCAAGCCACCACTGCCCCAATTTACTTTTTATATGCACTATTAATATTTATTCATATTTTCTCATGTGGTGGTTTTATCTTACTTCATAGTATCAGCATTGTTATAGGCATCATTTTATAGGTATCATTTTCTTAATGCATGCATGTAGCCTTTTCTTTATATTAAATTTTTACCTAAATAAACAAATGAATGCATTATAAGTGTTCTGACTTTGTACAGTTTTCTCCTCACATTAATCTTGATCTTAATGGCAGTTTCTATACTTTATGAGCTCAACCTAAATTTGTTAGATGACCCCTAGGAAGCCTGAGGGACCGAGTCAACACACCAGTAGATGGTAGTGAGCTATGGCTAAGCGACTAAATAGGGACATTTTGTGCCATAATGCGGCTACTACAGCTGGTCTACAGATAATTGCTCATTAGAGATCTAAATCTACATCCAGATTTCTGCAGAAAGAAGAAAAAAAGGCCTTTATTGTCTCATTAAGGGCTAATGTAAGGTGGAGTAAATGTAAATATCACAATATATATCACCCATTTAAGCTTACTCCTGTGTGTCTCATTCCTGGCTACTTCGGACACAGTATACTCATTTACTCCACCTTACATGTGTATATATGTACATCACAAATAAACCAGGAAAAGGTCAGGGTGGACCAAGGCCAAAACAACAACAAACAAACAAACAAAAAACCCTGCTGTTTAAGTGAAACTAACTTACTTAAAAAGAAAATATGTACAAAAGACAATTCGCTCCCCTAAAATACCATCCATCCATCCATCTTCTACCGCTTACTCCTTTTCAGGGTCGCGGGGGAGCCTGGAGCCTATCCCAGGGAACATCGGGCACAAGGCGGGGTACACCCCGGACAGGGTGCCAATCCATCGCAGGGCACAATCACACACCCACACACCCATTCATACACTATGAACACTTTAGACATGCCAATCAGCCTACCATGCATGTCTTTAGACTGGGGGAGGAAACCGGAGTACCCAGAGGAAACCCCCGTAGCACGGGGAGAACGTGCAAACTCCGCACACACGGCCCCGGCGGGAATCAAACCCCGGACCCTGGAGGTGTGAGGTGAACATGCTAACCACTAAGCCACTGTGCGCACCCCCTAAAATACCATTACAAAAAAACAAAACAAACAAACAACAAAAAAAACAGAGACAAACACCCACACACAAGGGATATGGCAGTTGGACCCCTACTACCAGTGAATATAGACAGTACTTGACAGGGTGTTTCTAGAGTTTGATCACTACTGGCCACCCAAGAATTTTACAGAGGTACTTCAAAATTTTCTAGGGGGTCCAGGGGCATGCCCTGTCAAGGGCTACAATTGCCTATGTAATTTTTTTAAGAATCAAAACTGGTTACTGAACGAAACAGTTCAAATATAATGGTCGCATTAAAAAAGTAAAACTCTCACCGGGCTCCAGTTAGAATATTTTAAACTTAAGTGTTAAAGAGTTAATGCTTTGACAGTTTTACCATATCTGGGTAATTTGTTGATCTTATGATTGTAGATTAAGGTCCAGGTTATAAAAGATTTATTTGAGGGGTAGTGAAATGAAATTCTGCAGTGAAACATAGATCATTCAAATGTAACCTTTATCCCTGCTGTCTGCTTCCCCTCACCTGACTGATGATCCTCTGATGATCCGTATATCCATCTGGATAAATAAACATCAGCTAAGCAGTACTAAGCAGATCACTCATTGCAAACAGAACAGCTAAAACATTTTTTAATCTATAAAAAAAAAACCTTAAATAAACAGCTAGCATTTTCATGAGTAAACTAACTACCAAGTGCCCTAAATGAACAAATCCCTTCAAAAAGCTTTCAGTGTCCTGGACGCCGTGATGCTGCATCCATCGCGTGTAGTGCACGCCGAAAACTGTGCTCACATGCCGAAGCACGTCTTCTAAACCTGCTGCCACCAATTAGTGTAAGAGGGGTTAAGTAGAACTTGCGAAGGTCCAATCTCTAAATGGGTTTGAATAATGCAAGTCATACACACTTAGAAACAAAGCTTTTACTAACTTTATTGTCAGAGCTACATTTCCTCATAGAGTCACTGACATGAACTTTTTCGTGCTCTTCTCTTGTGCATGTCCCCCCACCCCAACATGAACTCAGTGCGTCACTCGCACAAGCGTCACAGCACTACTTATTATACTCAACAATTATATCAAAATATAAATGACTCATAACATAAATTAGCCTAATCACACAAACATTTAAAATAAAATAAAGCATTTAAAACTCTATAAATCTCACATCAGTATCAGCATTGTTATCTGTCTTAGGCATCATTTTCTTAATGCTTGCATGTAGCCTTTTCTTTAGATGAAATTTTACCTAAATAAACAAATGAATGCACTATAAATTACTCTAAGTGTTTTGAATGTGTACAGTTTCTCCTCGCATTAGGCGGATTGGCATGTCCAAAATGTCCGTAGTATATGAATGAGTGTGCACGGAAGGAGCCTCCTCTGGCACACCCTGGGCAACGTTCTGTATCATACTGCTGAACGGCTAATCCTTCCCCACCACGATGGTTCCACTATGAAGTGGAAACTCGACTTGAAAAGAAGAATGTTTCTATACTTTATGAGCTCAAGTTCCATTTGTTAGATGACCCCTAGGAAGCCTGAGGGACCAAGTCAAGACAACAGTACACGGTAGTGAGCCATGGCTAAGCGGCTAGGTAGCGACATCTTGTGCCATAAAGCTGCTACTACAGCTGGTCTACAGATAATTGCTCATTAGAGATCTAAATCTACTTCCAGATTTCAACAAAAAGAAGAAAAAAGGCCTTTATTGTCTCATTAACATATATTGGATAATAGAATTAGTTTCCTTTGCATATCCCAGCTTGGTAGGAATTTGGGGTAGAGTTGTAAATCTGCTTTGTGACTATTGCTATTCTTAAATGTCCTCTATAAATAACATTCAGTTGAATTAAATATGACAATTTACTAAGTGAAGATTAGGCTGCATCACTTTCTAGCTCTGACAGACCAGTTTTAGAAGAAGTTTGTAACAGGTAATAAAATCATTTCAAATCAAGTCTGTTAGATTAATATTTATCTGCAGCATCAGTATAGTGTAAAGATTTGGGACACAGGTTTATTGAAACAAAGTACAAACTAAAAAAAAAAAAAAAACACAGTCAAGGTAAGATTTTTTTTTAAAACCCCAAAACAAACAAACAAAAAAAACCCCAGAAAATTAGAAATGTACAAAACAAGAATCTAGCATGCCGAATACATCAGATAATAACTACTCAGTAAAACAAATGGAGTAAAAACTATGGAGTAAAAACAATTATAAGTTATAAGTTATAAATTATAAATTATAATTATAATTATAGTTATAAGTTATAAATTATAAAATATAATTATAATTATAAATTATAAATTATAAGTGAGAACCAATCAGGGGAAAGACAAGACAGGTGTGTACAGAAAATCAGAGGAACCAAGGAAGAAATTCATACTATGAGAAAGGATTCCCTCTGCTGGTCTGGTAGGGAATTGTCTGAGGTGACAAAGAAAGTGATCTTTTCTGTTTTTAATGACTCTTCTTTGTCACAGTATCAATGTAAATTTTGCAAAATCCCATACTCGTGTTTTTCTATTTCTATGTAGTGTTTTATTCTGCTGAGAATAAAGAATGACACGAATGTACTTTTATCAGTTTATAGCTACATTTAATTACATTTAATGTTGTGGAACATCTGCAAAACAAGTTCCTGTTATCATTTACATTATAGCAACTACCTGCTGAAAAATCCAGCCTGTTCTGACCAGTTTCAGCTACCAAAACACAGTCAGAGCTGCTCAATCTTGTAGACCATCGTTACTAGCTGCTAAGTGCTCATAGAGCAGGTGTGTCAAACTCATTTTCACCGAGGGCCACATTAACAGTATGAATGTAACAAAATGCAATGTAATTTAAAATAAATTAAATGACACCTTATTATATTGTTAAATAATTGTTACTGTAATTATTATGTATTCAACTTACAAATATTACATATGCATTTGCACAGATGTAAAAAGAAATGTTCAGCTTGAAACCCACATTACTTGAATCAGTGTTTAAAGTATTTAAGCAAATAAAGAAAAATATTATAAACAAGTTATGATATTAACCCTTAAATTCATTCGGGGGGGGGGGGGGGGGGGGGGGGGTTGGGGCACAACCAACATGTATTACAGAAGTAGCATTTTACAAAAAGAACAACAACAATGAGGTGATTCTGCTTGTCCTTGAACACATCAAGTAGATCCGTCCTCACCCTGAGACACCATCTCACACACATCCTCATTCACAGATCATGTTCTGGAAATAACAAACACAAAACAAAATGCTCCTACTCAGCCACCTTACTTCTGTATGGTATGGCATATCTCCATGCTCTGAGCCCCCCTCCTGCAGGAACAGCTGGAACTGGCGGTGATTCAGGCCACGCGCCCAAATAAAGATCACTGTTTTCATGACCGTGGTCATAATATCATCCAGCTCCAGAACCTTTCCACACAGAGCTTCTTGATGGATGATGCAGTGATACGTAATCAGGGGCGTGTGACAGTTACTTTTTTGCAATTTCTCCTTTATTAGTCCAACCAAGCCTGTTTTTCCTCCACACATCGCAGGTGCACCATCTGTACTTAGTCCCACCAACTTTTCCCACGGCAATTTATTTTTACTTACGGACTTCTCCACTGCATCCATTGTGGTCCCATGCATGGCAGCTACATCCAAGAGCTCCTCGGTGACACAGAGGTCCGGCTTCACGCCTCTAATAAAAATGGATAGATGTGCTGTATCCATGTTGTCTGTGCATTCATCCACAGCTAATGAAAAAGATAGACAGCTGTGTGTCTCTTCGGTCAGCTGTGTTACTAAATTTCCTGCTAATTCCACATTCTGCTGCGACTGCAGTTTGCCTTTAAATTCTGCTGCAATTCTTTATTTTTCTTGGAGGCTAAATTGACCATACTTAGTTCCGTGTTTGGTGTCAAAATGCCGAAGTACATAGTACTCTTTCACGACTGACACCGCCTCATAACACAAAAGACATACTGGTTTTTCACCTTGAACTACAAACATGTATTTGTTCTCCCATGGTTCGTGAAACTGCCTTCCTTGTGCATCAGTTTTTCTCTTCTTGGACATGTTGAGATTAATTTGTGGAGATTTCTCAATTCCAAATCGCTTTCATGTGCTGCAGATATAGTTTATGTGGCCCTCAGTATGATTTTTTTCTCCTTCGATTCTGAGAAATAAAGTTTTATTCGTATATTTTGGATAGCGGAAAGGCCTTTACTACCTATAGGCCTATATTACCCATAATCCTCGACCACCGACGACACCGATGATTCTCCAATAAGATTGAAGCCCACAGTGTCATGTATCACCATGATCGGGTTATTATTGGCGTGAATGGACGGCTGGAGTGTCTGCTCTGAGCATCTCTTACTGCCCCGGACGGGTTTACATTGGAGTCAATTGAGAATCCAGAGCATTTCATACGGATGTAGAAGGGTCCCTTTTGCGTCAGTGACTACGTTTACATGGACAGCAGTAATCTAATTATTAGAGCCGAACTCTCTTGTTCGCCGTAAAATGTTGAGAACTGCCGTGTGTGATCGTGTCCTGTCACAAAATGCAGTGAAAACTCTCACACAATGTTCATAATGTGTTCATAATGTTCATAAGGTGTTTACATGTCTGTAATACACGTCCATAATGCAACTAAAACAGGAGTACTCCACCTGTCTTAATTCGATTAGAGCTTAATTCGAGTATGACCTTAATTAGATTAAGGTAAGTAAAAATTGCTGTTTACATGGTAGTTTCTTAATCAAAGTATGGTCTTAATCGGGTTAAGAGTTGATTATTTTTGTCCATGTAAACGCAGCTAGTATGAGACACCTTGGGGCGTGACAACTCGTCGGTATTTTACGAGTTGGGAACGAGAACAGCAAAAACGTATGTTAAGACAATCATGCACCTATCACGTTCTCACGGGCCAGATAAAATGATGTGGTGGGCCACATTTGGCCCGCGGGCCTTGAGTTTGACACGTGTCATAGAGCATTAATGTAAACCTGTGATTTAAATTACAGAAAATTTGTTAGAGAAAATGAATCAGCAATTCTTCTGACCAATCAAATTAGAGAATTTAACACGTATCATAACCACAATACAGGAACATAATTAAATCAATCAACATTTATTTCTATAGCACATTTAAAAATAACACAAGCTGACCAAAGTGCTTTACACTCCCAAAATAACACAAACACCAATACACACATACAATAAAATACAAAACTCATCACTATTCAGTCTCCATGCATCTAAGGACAATTATATGCAACAGAGTAGAGATGCGTCTTCAACATTGATTTAAAACCTTCAGTCAAGTCACAGGATCTAATATGCAGGGGAGGATATTCCAGAGGTGTGGTGCTGCCACCGAGAAGGCACGATCTCCTTTAGTTTTCAATCGAGATTTTGGGACATTTAAAAGGAAACTGAGATGATCTTAGCGGTCTAGCAGCACAATGATGCTGTAACAGGCTGGTAATATATTCTGGAGCAAGTCCATGTAGACTTTTAAAAACCATAAGCAAGACCTTGTATTGCACTCTAAAATCAACAGGAAGCCAGTGTAGAGAAGTCAGTGTAGAGAAGCCAGTGTAGAAAAGCCAGTGTAGAGAAGCCAGTGTAGAGAAGCCATTGTAAAGTCAGTGTGGAGAAGCCAGTGTAGAGAAGTCAGTGTAGAGAAGCCAGTGTAGAGAAGCCAGTGTAGAGAAGCCAGTGTAGAGAAGCCAGTGTAGAGAAGCCAGTGTAGAGAAGCCAGCACTGCAGAGATACTGGAGCATTTCCTTGTGCCAGTCAACAGTTTGTCCACTGCATTTTGCACCAAATGCATCCATGAAAGCATATTCTTACACAACCCCAGACATAAAGAATTACAATAATCCAGTCTGGATGAAATAGAATCATGAATCTCAGTGTCCATATCATTGAAAGACAAGGTGCTTTTCAATTTTGCAATGCTCCTTATAGAATTTTTTTTTAAATTTTTTTTTCACATTTCAGCTCAGAATGAAAAATCACACCAGGGTTCCTCACCTAACATTCCTAAAATTGGTGGCTAAAGAGCCCAGATGTAGAGAAAGCTGTTTGGCTAACTTTGATGGACCAAAAAACACCACCAAGGTCAAGGGAACAAACAATGTAAAAAAAACAGAATAACAATACAAAAGCATGGCTCTGTAAATGACAGAGACAATAGCAACTGAGCATATTACTTCACAAGAACATTGTGATTGAGCAGTCTCTTTTATAGTGTGGTGTGATTGTGAGTGTGATTGAGAACAGGTGTGTCTGAATAATGTTCTGAGAAGGTGAACTGTGTGTGGGAAGTGTAATCCATGACAGCCATGTTAGTAGGCCGCAGTGCAGGATGGGAAATGTAGTCATTGTTTTGCTGTGACAGGACACATCCAAATAATCAAGCAGAGATGCAAGTTGGGAGTTATCATTACATTTCAGAGGCAGATGCAAATGGGTATTATCTGCATAACAATGATATGCTACATTGTGTTTTTGACAGATTAATCCCAAAGGGAGCATATATAGAGAAAACAGCACAGGGCCAAGACAAGAGCCTTGAGGAACCCCAGATGAGATAGTTTGAGAGCAGGAAATAGAGCTCACTAATTCCACAGCAAAGGTTCACTCATATAAAGAGGATGAGAATCAGTTCAGGGCATGCCCGTTAATATGAAAAAAAAAAGGCTGCACCAGTGCGTGCTTAAAATATAATAGGACCAGCCCCTCTATCAAACGCTGATTCACTATAGACAGGATCTTGGAACCCACTACATCCCAGACCTGAGTTAACATATGGGTGGAATAATATCGAGTGAACAATAAGCTGGTTTAAGATGTTGAATAAATTTCTAACAGACGAAGTAACAGGCTCAAACACAGCCAAATGGACAGAGGTAAGAGAGTCCAGAGAGGTTTGAAGACGTCCAGGATCTAGGACAGAATTAGAGATATAGCTCTAACAGCAGTAATCTTATCCATAAAAAAAATACAAAATGTTTTCACAACTTCTCCCAGAGTTATCAACAACAGTGTGACCTACAGGATTCAGGACTGCATTTGTTACCCAAAATAAACATTTGGACTATGATGGTTCTGAGAGCTTGAGTCAAAAATACCTCGCCCTGACCGATTTAACTGTTGATAAGAAACCATACAGTCTCTGAGTATCTCAAATAAGACCTGGAGCCTGTCATTTTTCCATTTGCTCTCTGCTTGTCTCCACTTTTGCCTGAGAAACAGACTCTCTTCATTAAGCCAGGGCTGTGATATAGCTTTTGACTTTACCTGTTTAAATGGAGCTATACAGTCCAAAGTATCATTACACACAGTGTTAAAGGCGACCACCAAGTCATCTAAACCCCGATGGGATGGATAACGATCAACAACTAGTGCCTGCCAATGGGAATTATACACCTCTGAAAACTTAGAGGCCGACCAAGCATTTATGGACCGAGTACGATGGCCAACTGACTCAGGGCCCAGAGTAAGCTCAGAGAGAGTCACATTAAACATAATAAAAATGATCTGAGAGCCCAATGTTTTCTATAGCCAGTTCACACACCGGGACGCCCCAGGACAGTACTGGCATAAAGTTGGCTTGATGTTGGTTATTTGCAGATATGCAGAAATTAAGGAACCTTCTCTAAAGTTACATACGACATTGTTATAAACATTTCTAACTTCAATAGCATTTGAATGGAATGACTTACAGTCACACAACCAACTGTAAAGTGTTCATCTAGGTGTCAGCTATAAAGCACACCTTTTAGATTTTGTTATATTTATTAAAATAAACTATTAAATCATATGTAAAAATTGCCATGTAATTCACTACTGAATGAACTCATATACAAAATATACCATAATCTAATGCTCCAAGAATGTTTCTGAACACTATCACTACTTTGAACAAGAGAATTAGGCTGTAATAATGTGGACTATTTTACATGTAAAACATGTCGCATTACATTCGTCTTGCATTCTAAAAGCATTCACATAAGAATGTTGTAAACTGGGACAAAGGGTGCCTCTCGTTATCCATGACATTGTTAAATCTCCGGCTCTCAGACTCTCACTGAACAGAGCAGACGCAGAGAGAGGTGAGAGTGCAGCGGGAAAGCAACACCTCGTGCTTGCAGGAAAGTACTGGCCACATTTGGAAAGTTGCTAAGATTTGTCCAAAAAGTTGCTAGATTTGTCGTTAGGCTGTGTTTTTTTGCTGCAAAAAAGTGGCTAAAGGGGTCTGAAAAGTCGCTAAGTTGGCAACACTGGTCTGCAGTGACAGCTGGATAAAAGGCAGGCTAAGCTCCGCCTCTCCCCAGCAAAAAGAAAATGCAGAGGGAGAGGGAACGCGGGGTTTTTCATTTATGCGCATTCTATTTGAAAAGCAAGAAAATACACAGAGAGCCCAAATGATGTCCTGTCTGTGTTTTTTTTTTTTTTTAAAACAATTTGCGCCTCCATTCCGATCTCTCCGCACCCCCCGGGTGGAGAACCACTGTGTTACAGGAATGAAACAGAAATGCTCCAGTATACTCCATCATCATTACATAAAACTGTCTGTGAATATAAGAATGTGACATTTACCTCAGATAAATATGTAAGGAATAATATTGAAATTTGTCAGGTTTTTGTCCTTAAAACGCTCGTGTGTGGAACTAATTTATTACGCATCCCATCTCAAGCCTACATTGCTAATTCCAAAACATCATTTTAGAGCTAGTAACAGAGGATTGAGCCATTGATATGACGTTATTGGAAAGGGAGAGCGAGAGCGAGAGAGTTAGAGAGAGAGAGAGTGAGTGAGAGAGACATGATTATATAAAAATAGTACAAATAAATAAAGAAATATCGATAAGCCTACTTGTTCACAGGGTTTATTCGTTTTTTATTACTGCAGAAAAAATAACAAATAAATAAATAAATATTGATACTTGGTCACCGGCTTTTCTGTCTCACTGCAATCACACATTCTCTCTCTCTCTCTCTCTCTCCCAATAACTGCATATCAGTGGTTTAATCCTCCTCTTTGCCTCGTGGCCGCATTACAATCTCGGGTGCATGTTATTTTTACAATAATTCAACGGCTCGTCGTCACTTATTACTTATTTGTGGAAAATCAATATTTTCTGTCATGTTATTTGTTGTTTAATGTGTGTGCTGTGGTGGACAGTAGGCTAACTTTTCCGTTATTTCAGTTATGTTGGCGAAGTGATATGGAGTTGTAATGCGGTCAGGACCTGACTGGAACTACTTTAGCTGTTCATTTACTGAAAAATAATCGCACGCATCAGAACGTCTGTCAGCCAATCAGAATCGAGGATTCTACAGCGCTGTGGTATAAGTATGTATTTTCACTACACATATAGACTCACATATGCAAGTACAACATCAATCAAGCACTGAAAAAAAGTGATCCACTTTTCAAATGATTTCTTCATTCCTGCATGAACAAAATATATATTACACCAACACAATTTCACTCTTTCAGTTTAAATTCTTTTGCAAATAATTGTGTTGATGTAATTATTTTATTTGTGTGAATATGCTGTACACATTTGAATCATGTAAATGAAGCACATCACTTTTCAGTAAATGCATTATTAATAAAAGCATGTAACTAATTGTGAAAAAAAGTGAACAAATTGTAAGGAGTGTTAGGGGGAAAGAATAGAAATACACGTTCAGTTCAGGCAGATTCAACAATCCTCCTTTTTTATTCTTACTCAAAGTTTTAAAAAGTCACAAACAAGAACTTCTATAGCAGTCTATTTATGCAAAAGTCTCCTAGAGCATTTATTTTTTAATCTAATATACATAAGAATGGTACACATAAGATATAAAATAACACGTACATTCAAAATATAATTTGCAAGATTATCCATCAGCAGTTTTTAATGATTAATAGACAAAGTGAATGCAGAACAATACCCTTAGCTAATATAAATGAAGGTGAAGAGAACACAATTATCTGGAACCCACCACCCCCACACACACACATATATATGTCTGAATCTGATTTTTTAAATAGCAAAATATCACATACTTACAAAAAATCCAACAATAAAGAGTGAGTCTTGTGCTAGTCCATGGTGTGTATTTAATATATGTCTTCAGCATTATTCTATAATATCTGAGAACGTGTCTATATTTATTTTGGATTAGATTGTTATAATGCTGCTATATTCAGTTTTCTCTCCAGCGTTGATCTGAACTCGTGCTGCTCCGGCTGTGTTCATGTGTTATTTAGTACAGAAAGTGACAAGGTCAGGTTCAGTCTGTGGAAAGACAGAACATGAAAATTACACATATAACACGCAAACAGTGACAATACTGTGGCTGTTGGTGTTGACTCTAAGAAGCAAGTAAAATCCTGTAAAGATGACAAAAATCTCCAAATCTGACTTCTTTCTTTACACCATGTGTTGTTCTGATAGAAGCAGCAGAAGATATTTTCCTATAACTCACTGTTCAATGAGAGCATGTGTGTTACATGTGTGTAATCTGTAATAACTGTTATTTTACATGTACTAACCTGATCCTCCGGCTTTCCCTCACAGTCCTGATGTCCTTCGGTAATCACGTCCTCTACACATCTTCCTCCTAAAGAGAAAAGACCTCAGAAATCACACCTCTAGTGGTTTGTAAGTGGTTTCTCTAGTAAGGTGTGGAGACATGCTGTGCTGTTTGAACTCACACACAATAATACTGAATAAAACAAAACAAACAAAGAGCCATGTTTAAAGCTTTTTTTGCAGTACTGATGAGTGAAAGTAAACATTTACTTATTTGGATCAGAAAACTTGTGAACAAATAGAGAGACAGACTGACTGATTGACTGCCTTTGCCTTGATCTGATCCCCAAGTTTTCAACAAAATGTATCAAAATGCAAAACATTTAGTTTTCTTTCAGCATGAATTGAATGATGTGGTTAAGTTCATGTAAACCCATGTTCATGTAAATGTGTGAGTTGATCACAAATTCTTCATTTAATCTCCAAATCTGATTTCATATTCTGAATTGCGAGACCAAAATAGCGAGTTAAATACCCAAGGATTTAATCTGAAAGTGAAATTGCATCAGGTAACAGTTAAAAAACTATGCTGTGTGTGTGTGTGTTGTCTGCAGCTCCAACAAATAAATGAGTGTCATCAGCAGCAAAACCACATGAATGCAGAAAACTGTGTAATAAAAAACATCCAAAAATATTAATAAATGTAATTTTTCATTGCTGATGAAAAGTTTTGGCACCTAGAGGGAGGCTGCTATGTGTTTGCTGTTTATCTTGTTCCAGTGTTGTTGAGGATGATGCAGGTGGAGAGTTTGTTGTTTTACTCTGAGGCGGTTCTGATGAAGGTGTTGTATCCGTTTTCCTTGAGTGTGTTGAAGTTTTTCTTCTTCCTACTGAAAACACAAAATTTATTAAAACTATTGTTTTTATCACTGTTAGTAATATGGCACATGACACTGGAGTAAAGCATGCTCACAGTCATTAATGAAAACATGTACCTTTAACATATAATCTGAAAACTCTGCTATCAGCCTGTACAGAACATCTGTAGACTCCCTGGTCCTCTTCAGTCAGGTCTGATATGAGTAGAGAGAGGTTTCCTGGAGCGTTGTTACTGACCAGTTTGACTCTGTTTCTGTGACGTCCAGTCTGTTCAGGGTAAATTTCCTGAAAGTGATTGATTCCATTAAACTCATATTTTACAGACTTTGGTATGTCCTGCAGGTCAGTGCAGATGCACGGCAGAACTACAGACTCTCCTGTAAACACAGTCACACGCTCTACCCCTGTCTTCTTCACCAGCTCACAGCCTGTAAATATAACATTTACAGTTAATAACAGAAGTACTGCAATTATTAATATTCCCTGCTTGTAAATCACAACATTTTCTGCTACAAACCAGAAGAGATTTTTAAAGGATGAGCCAATCACCTGTTTAAATTCTCTACATGAATCCAATATCAGGACTCTGATACCCAACACTGAACCTATACTGGTTTATTTTTTTATTTCAGCTAATGATGCACTTTCAACTGGAAATAATATTCACAATTAAGACCTTGCATAAAAACAAAAGAATAATTATTATCATTTTGGCATGTACCCTATCTTATAAATAAAAGTAACGCATTATGATTTCAGTCACTCAGACAATTACCCGCCTATTCCAAAATACATGGATGGCTGCTTGATAAAAGAGGAGTGGAGTACAACAGTGCATCTTCAACTTCATCAAGTCGACCTGATTGCATTATGATTAAAGAAAGACTCATAAGTACAGCGAGGAGTACTTGTCCTTCAGATGTACAAGTGTTGGACCTGCTGACAGACCCACGTCTGTCTGTGTGCTATGCTCAGAGACCCTTGTAAATGACGCACTGAAACCATGCAAGTTACACCGTCACCTCCAAACA
The DNA here is from genome assembly GCF_023375685.1 of Ictalurus furcatus. Lineage (NCBI taxonomy): Eukaryota > Metazoa > Chordata > Actinopteri > Siluriformes > Ictaluridae > Ictalurus > Ictalurus furcatus. The sequence goes on from NC_071256.1 coordinate 5,647,288, forward strand.
AAACATGGATCATTTGCCAACAAGCCTCGAGAATTTAAAATAAACTGAAACAATAGCAACAACATATAAAAATTATTGAGTCAGCCTGTGTGACCGGTGCAGAAATGAAAAGATAGTGACAGCATTGTATGAGGTTTCATACCTCTGATAGCTTCACCTTAAAATCTTCACACCATAGATCAGTGATGGGGAAGCTACTTTGAAACTGTATCTTTTCAAGATACTCATAATTTAAACTAGTTTTTAAACAACTACAGTGAAGTTACACTTTTTAAAAGTAGTTAGCTACACTACAGGTTACTAACAAAAAGTAGCGAACTACATTGAATCTTCTTAAATGGGCAACACATTTATTATGACATGATTGTGAATAAATTTGAATAACTGTATAAATTTACATAAAGAAATTAAACACAATTAAAAAATAATTCAGAACAATTATGAATATATATAATGTGCACATTAGGCTACTTATCAATCTAAAATGATGATCGTGTTCACCTGTATATGTGTCCTTAAATTTGTGCTTGATCTCTTGGATGTCGTTGTATAATCAAAGTATTGGACGAATAATTTTAATCTTTACATCTAATCTTTTTTATAAAGTATTTTAATCTTTCTATCTAATCTTTAAATCTTTGTATTTAGTCTCTTAATATTTATGTGTAAATAATTTGTATAATTCACTATTATTAATGTCTTAATAATGTGAGATTAATCTGAAAATAAACGAAAGACATACCATACAGTTTAATGTAATTTTGCAGTTGTCAACAACAGGGGCGTCGCTAAACCCTTTTTACTGGGACACGAGTCTTTTTGAAGTGATTTGTTCATTTAGGAGGCTGGTTAGTTAGTTTACTCATAAAAATGCTAATCAAACACACCTGCCTGTAATTTCTGTGTATAAATCTTTGGTTAGATGTTTCAGGTGTGTGTGATTAGGGATGGCGCTAAACTCTGCAGGACAGTGCAGTGACCCTCAGGACCGGAATCGCCCATCCCTGGTTTAGGAGATAATTTCACGGTTTCAGTGGTTTCTTCCAGTATGTTGTCTGGTATTTGTGTAAATAAAACATAATGAATTTGTTTTTGGGGACTAGGTTTCTGATGGTCTAGGATTGGAGAGGATGGATTTTAAATGTAATGATAATGTTTATATATTTGTTGTTTTATATACAGGTTATTTCAAAAGTCACTACTGTATTATTGTGATGGGATTTCAGGTGCCAGCTTTTTATTTCAAAAAATCATTTCTTCTCTTGTCTTTTTGAACAGAGTGTATATCTATGTGTATTTATTTCAGGAGTTTTAATAGAAATTAGGTATAGTAAATGTGAGCTACAATGAGGCTCTCAATACATGTGAAGCAAGCAGGTACTGCAGATATGCAGTGAAGGCCATCGTAATAACTGGACAAAAACAATACGTAATGCTTGGTCGCCCTATATCATTACTCGTTTTAACTTGTTACTGGAAAAGCTATACTATTTGTAAAGTACTGGAGCTACTGTCACGCTACTGAAAAATGTAGTTAAGTTAGTAGTGTCACTACTTTTAGTTAGCTACTCCCCAACACTGCCATAGGTGAAGACTTGATTTTAGCAGCCGCTAAGCAGATGGTCAGCATTATGCTGGGAAAGAATGCAACTAAGCAACAAAATTTAATTTCTTTATCAAACAACATGATTAAGCGCTGAATCAATGATATGGCTGAGAATGTGTTCCAGCAGCTAATTAGCAGAGTTCAGGCTAGCTGTTTTTACAGAATTCAAATCGAGTCCACAGAAAATTTCACATTCATTAGATATGAGTGTGATGGAGAAATTGAGGAAAACTTTCTTTTTTGCAGACCTCTACATTCAAATGTTGCTGCTGAAGATGTGTTTAACATTTTGAACAATTTCATGGTTTCCAAAGACATCAAAGGGTGTTGGACTCAGCACTGATGGTTCTCGCTCTATGATGGAGCAACACAGTGGACTGGTGAAGCAGGTCAGAGACTCGGCCCCACTGCTCACTCACATACATTGCTGCATTCACAGAGAGGCATTAGCTGCTAAGAGAATGTCCACGGATTTAAAGACTGTTTTGGACGATGTTGACAGAATGGTGAATTACATCAAAAGTCGTCCATTACAAGCACGTTTGTTTTCCCTTCTGTGTGAGAAGATGGGAAGTGAACACCACCAGGTCTTACTGCATACTGAAGTCCGGTGGCTCTCACGCAGCAGAGTGCTCACTCAGCTCCTCCAGTTATATGATGAGGTCAGAACATTTTTCATCGATTCCAAATTTGAACTTGCAGACTGTCTCTGTGATTTTGATTAGCTTTGTATATTGGCCTACTTGGAAAACATTTTCAGCCACTTGAATGGACTCAGTTTGGCCCTACAGGGGAAAGCAGTCACAATGTCTCACATGCAAAACACAATAGGAAAGACCAGATCAGGAAGAAAACTGATCTATAGGGGAAAAGAATGGCCCGAGCCAACTACGAGAAAACGTGTCTGAGTTTTTGACTAAAGAGGAAAGGCCACTTCCTGTCAGTGCAGCAGTTGCTATGGCAGCGCACCTGCAGGATTTGAAGTTACAGATACAGGACTACTTCCCTGGCATGAGAGAACAGCAGAGCTGGATACGGAATAACTTTGCCAACCACAAGAAGGATGTAAACGTGGGTCTCACCTCCAAGGAACAGGACAGTCTTGTTGATCTATCCTGTGATAGCTTTTAGAAACTGATTTTTTTTCCCCCAGAAAGACTTTTGACTTAGTTCTGGTTGCATGTGTGTTCCAAATACCCCGAGCTCTGTAACAAGGCAATCATGTTTCTGATGCCGTTTGCCAAAGGAAAGTATAGTTTAGGTTTGTATCTGGTCCCCCACGAGAGATATTCAACCCAAAAGTGAACAGAATTTTTTAAAAAATGGCACTTTCCCATCCCCATAAAAAAAGAAGTCTCAAAAATGAAATGTTCTGCATGCACACTATACTCATCTAGGTATCTCCTAAAAATTAAAACTGAGACTCGAACCCTTCTCGTTATAAACTGACCCTAAATAAGGAACTGTGATCAATCTTCAGCACGACTTTTGGACTTCATTTCCAACTCTAAGGAACAAGTATGTGCAAAAGGTTTATGTATGTGAACCTTTTAATGTGCTCTAGAGGTCAGTTTTTGTTCCAAGAAGCTATGACCATCCTGAACCGAGATATTGAGGTTTCCGTAAACAGCTGTATAACCAAAATGTGTTGTGTGCCATGACACAAAGATGGCCATCGCAGTAAAATAAATAAACAAATACTGGTGGTTTTGTAATACCAGTGCCAATACATAGAGTAATCACTCAAAAATAATTATGAAAATTAAAAACAGTCGAGCAACCAACTCTGTAATTATTGGACCACTTGAGATGGAATGACCCATTAGGTCCTGTCAGTAAACCTGCTGCATCAGACTATTGGACTGTTCTTTACTAAGTTCTTAATTGACTAAGTTTACATCGTCCTTCAATTTAAATACAGATGTCATAATGTCATTTAAATATTGTTTTTCAACACAGTTATAAATTTTAATGAAACAGATTTGTGAACTGTATGCCCCTGTAGCTTCTCTTACAGATTTTAATGTCGTGTATAATTGTATGTAATGTTTTAGATTTAGATACAATATATTTGCAAACAGAATGTAGCTCATCATCTTACCTTCACCAGAATATGATTCGGACATTTTTATGGTAGTTCACATATGTTACGCCCTCGCCGGCAGATGGCACTGCGGCGCGGCTTCTGAGTACGTGCGTGCACGTGACTGAACTGTTGCGGATAGACACGCGCCTTGGCTTTTGGTTTTGGTCCTAATTCTGTTTAGACACTGGCTGATATGTGAGGGTGTGTCTTGATTTAATTCAGGTGTCTATGTTTCAGTTTGATTGTGTTTGTTATTTAAACCCCTCGTGTGGCTGCACACTTCGCGCAGTATTTAGGGGGAATGAGTATTTGAATGGTGAATACGTTACGTGTGCTAAGCGGTCTTGTTTTCATGTTCTGTTTCTGTTCCTTGCCTCGTATACAGTTTCATGTTTGAAGCTTGATCTACAGTTCCTGTCTAGTCCGCGTTTCCTTGTTTATTGATTAATAGTTGTAATAAAGACGTTGACCTGCATCTGCTCCCACCTCACCTCCCTGTGTTGTTATAACATAATGCTAATGAAACCCTTCCAAGTGTTAATAAATGATGTCATTTTATGCAAAGAGAAAATCTACTTCATTATATATATATATATATATATATATATATATATATATATATATATATATATATATATTTTATCAATCTATATTTATGAACACTACAGTGTTACCAAAATAAATCATAGATTAGACCCAAATCCAATCTGATAGCATTCCATATTTCAGGTCAGTCTGATACCCATAATCAGTATTTATTGCTATTTATAACTTGATTTTGACAAAATGACTTCTAGAGTAAAATCCTAAACCCTGGTAAATGGAGTAAACTTTTTTGTTACATATTTAACCATAATTCATTTGAACACTGATCAAGTCTGTTTTCACTGGATATCAACTTTTATTGTGTATTTAAATACTTTACCTTTAACATAAAGCCAGACCTCTCTGTATTCCTTCTCAGTCCTGCACCAGTAGGATCCCTCATCCTCTTCTCTCAGGTCAGATATGAGCAGAGACAGATTAGCAGGAGAAATGTGATTAAACAGCTGAAGTCTGCCACGGTAGTGTTCATCATTTAACACTTCTGTCGCAGGTCCTGTTCTGTAGGTCCACCAGGTGAATTCCTGAGGTTTGGTGTTCAGGTCAGTGCAGGAGCAGGGTAACAGCACTGAACCACCTTTCTTTCGTGTGATTTCTGTCGGATTATCAGCAGAGAGAGAACAGCCTACAGAAACAAACATACAAAAACTCACAATCTACTGAATACAAATATGAAGTACAACATTTCAAAATTAAATTTTAAGAAAAATACTTCAGTACATTTAATTCCAAAATCTCGAAATGTGTGTGTTTTACTACTGACTACTTAGTTTTAATAAGAATTAATTATGATTAATAAATATGGAAATTACATTATTAATTTCTATATTATTAGTTCATATGTAAAATACAGTTTGGAATAATTTGAGAATTGGTACATGCAGCAAGCAGATCATTATGTTTGTTTGTTTATATTTAGTTTAGTTAGGATTGTACCATATTTTAGTGTTGGTTTGATTAGGAAAGGTTCATGTCTGTTAATATAAAGCTCACAGCTGATGGTGAGAGCAGAAAACAAGTCATGAAGTTGAAGGAATTGTCCAGTTTGTCATTAAGAGTTCTATTTAAACACACAGGGTCAGTAGTGGATCATCATCAGCTGGACTCAAACCCCTAATCTCTTGTTTCTCAGCCCAGTTCCTAACGACTGTGTGTGTTACACTATCTTGTGATCATGTGTGTATTTTTCTTTTAAATCCCAGAAAGCCACTTGTGGTTATGCAGCTGTGGTTAGACACCATGTTACAACTACATCTGAAAATAAAGACCTCTTGGAGAGAGTACTTCTACACAATGTACAGAACTGATCAGTTTCCAGTTTTAACAATTATTTATACACATTTCTCAATACTATGTTCACTTCTTTAAAACATTTTTTTTTTGAAAATATGAACATAATACTGACAAATGCATTTAACTAATTATTTAAAAGTAACTGTAAATAAGGTGTTATGTAGGAAGTGACGATGGTGGTCACAGCAGAAAAAAAAAAGCAGGTGACTGTGACATCTATTCAAGCCTTTATTAATGTTTATATCAGTTGTAATGAAGGAATTATACAGGTGTCATGTAGCTCTATAAACACTACAGTGTTACCAAAATAAATCACAGATTAGACTGAGAAATATGTCAAATTCAATACCAGTCCAAAGTACATTTACATTTATTTAACAGATGCTTTTATCCAAAACAACTTACAAATATGGAAATACAAGTAAAGCGATATATCAAGCGGAGAACAATGCAATTTATTTTACTGAATTGTATCAAAGCAGTGAAAACTGATACACGATTCAGTCTACAGAGACCACTATTGTGGGTTTTGAAAATGTGAACACAGTATGAATAAATAAATAAATGCATTGATAATTGCATGTAATTAATTGTAAAAAATAAAAACTGTGAATAAGGCATAACGGAGGAAGTGAAGATGGTCACTGACAGAGAGACAGCAGAAAAAGGTGTGAAATTCACACGCATCTATTTACAGCTAAGACCAGAATGAAGACATGACAGTTACAAGTTACAGGAAAAGAACTTTTCTATTACACTTTATATGAGTTATTATAGATACATTCACTAAGACAGAGATGGTGAGAGATGTAATTCAGTAAATGTGTAAAAACATATGCTGTAAGTATTATAGGGATGTAAAATAATCTCACTGTAGATCTGTTGGTCCTATTAATATTATAACAAGTAAGTAAAGTTATTCTTAATTAAAACTCTAAATGATAAATATTTGATCATTTTACTAATATTGTCTCTCCTTTCTGTAATAGAAAATATAAAATAACTTCACTCTCCTGCAACAACGTGAAACACAACAGACAAAAAATCTGATGATGTTTTAGCTCATATTTATAGAGAAATATAGAAAATTCTAAAGGGTTCACAAACTTTCAAGCACCTCTGTGTGTATGTGTGTGTGTGTGTGTTTTCACTCGCTGTAATCACTAGACTAAAATTAGCCCTAGCTACGCCCCTGGACTCAGCATGCATGCACACACACACAGGAAGGTATCTGTGTGATTCTTACACCTCTGCAAAGTTATCTGGACTCACAGTTGTGCACATAACTAGTGTTCTAATGTTAGAGCCAGTGTGAGACACTTAGCTTGTCAGAGTAACCACATGACTGGCAGCATGGGGGCTGATGGGAGAATGGCTACTTGTGCCATGCACAGAGAATACTGAGTAACACTCCACACTCAACAAGCAGACGGTCATACATCCCTTACAGTCTTTTTTTACATGTGGTTACATACCTTTCACAACACTGAGGTCTCTTTTTCAAAACCCTTCTCTTTATCAACATGAAGCTCAGTACAGCAGTTACCCTCACATCCAACATGCACTAAAACCACCAAACACTTCATACACACCTCAAAATCAACTCATTCTACCAGAACACTAGCAAAGGCACGCTCTCTCTCTCTCTCTCTTTCGCTTTCTCTCCCTCTCTCTCTCTCTCTCTCTCTCTATCCCTCCCTCCACAGGAAAACCTTTTCATTCATAACACAATGACCTGAAAAACACTAATATCAGGTGAAACCCCAACAAGTCGACTGTGCTCAACTGATTGAGTAAACTTGTTCCCTCAATTTAGGGCATACTCACACTAGTCCCGGTTGCTTTGTACTGTGCCCAAGCACGATAGTACAACCCCCCCCAGCCCCCTGCTGACCTGCACTCACATTGTGCTTAATGTTCCGTGCCTGAACACGCTTTCGTCATTACCATGCAGCTTTTTGTTTGGAAGAAACCGGGAAGAAAATCGCTCTCGTGCAGCACAACGGAGTCCATCATTGTGATGTTACTTATCTTTTTTAGGTTAGCTTTTACTTTACTTTTGAATAATTTTTTGACTCTTGCTATGTCCATCCATCCATCCATCCATCTTCTATACCGCTTAATCCTTTTCAGAGTCACGGGGAAACCTGGAGCCTACCCCATGGAGTATCAGGCACAAGGCGGGGTACACCCTGGACAGGGTGCCAATCCATCGCAGGGCACACAAACACATACACACATTCACACACTACGGACACTTTGGACATGCCAATCAGCCTACCATGCATGTCCTTGGAAGAAACCGGAGTACCTGGAGGAAACCCCCGCAGCACGGGGAGAACATGCAAACTCTGCACACACATGGTCACGGTGGGAATCGAACCCCCAACCCTGGAGGTGTGAGGTGAACGTGCTAACCACTACTGTTGATATGTATGCTTATTTATCACTTATGCAGTGCAGTGATTTTCAATCGTGCTGCACATATCAGAAGATTTTACAGAGTAAGCTGACAGTCGCATCATTGACATCTTGTTTCGAGTTTCGTGCTCGGTCACGGTTAGCAATCACACTCGATGTGTACCATGCCCAAATCCAGCTGAACTGTGCCCGAGCCCACCTCTTCAAGCAGGCCTGGGCACGGTACGAAGCGATCACACTAGTGAAACAAACTGGACTTTGGGGGTTAAATGTGCTTGAGCACGGTACAGATCGTCTAGTGTGAGTACACCATTAACTGAGTAATGGGATCTCCCAAAACTTGTACATTTACACTACCAGTCAAACGTTTAGACACCCTCATTCTTTATTTTTATTTTATTTTTCTCCACATTTTAGAATAATAATAAAGTCATCAAAACTCTGGAGTAACACAAATTGAACTATGGGAATTATTTTGTGATAAAAAATCTAAAATAAATCAAAATATTTTAGTATTTTAACATCTTCAAAGTAGACACCCTTTCTGCCTAGAATTTCCAGAAGTGTATTCTCGGTGTTTTCTCATCCGATTACTTGAGGAATTTCCCTGAGATGCTTTTTAAACAGTATTAAAGGAGTTTCCACCTACGCTGGACACTTATTGGCTGCTTTTCAGAATATTGTGTTATATATATATATATATATATATATATATATATATATATATATATATATATATATATATATATCTCCCTGCGATGGACTGGCACCCTGTTGCTTCCTGTACTGGCACCCGGATGCTTCCTGGGATAGGCTCCAGGTTCCCCGTGACCCTGAGGAAGGAGTAGAAGATGGATGGATGGACATATATATTGTAGATGCTCCCAAACTTATTCTTCTGGTCAGATTAAAACGTACGCTTCAACTGATGTTTGTCGTTTCTTTTATTGCATTCCTTCACAACTTAAGCGCATTCAGTCACCGTCAAACACCATCAAACACCGTGAAAAACTGAAATAAAGTACATAACACATTCTCACATGAGCATATTGTACATAAGCATGTTCTTAAGAGTCAATGAGTATTCATTCATCTTGCTCACATATTAAACTAGCATTAATGGCCATAGGAAACATTGCACTATTACATTACGATACAAACATGAAACGCACAACATCACAAACCAACATACCGTGTGCGCCTTCCGACCAGAAATCTAGGAGTTGCTGTAACGCTTTACTGTTTAATTATTCTCTTCTTTAGCACCTAACTCCGTGTACAGCGTAGCACCAAAACTGCATGCACCTTTTGCACTGCTATTAGTTAGGCTAATCACATGACCACAATAACTTAAATTAAATGCAGCTCACTAGTTTAACCTGTAGGTGTCACTATTTCTGCAACCTTTGTAAAACAAAACTCACATAGGCAAATTATTATTAATATTTACATTGCATTATTGTAATAACAACATAACAAATAAATACTTTAAAGGCTTAAAGAAAGAAAAGACCCATACATGTTTTCAGCGACAGCTACACTGCCACAAAAATTACAAAGATTTATGTTAACCATATTCTGAATAAACTGAATAAATCGTGTAATTTTCCTATACATTTAGCAACTAATTTTTGACACTTGGTTTTGAACAGCTTAGTCTGAAAGTTTAATATTTCCTGTTTAATGTTTTAGGATACTAGTCTATGAATTCTGCTCCACTAGCAACACTAATTTTTGAACTGGACAAAAGTGAGAGAAAGTTGCGTTATGCGTTCACCTTTCTTTCCTAAATTACTTTGTCCTATTTGAATTTTGACCTTTCGCACAAGACCATCACCATCTGCCCTTGCCTCAACAACTCTGGCTAGCTTCCACTCATTTCTGGGAATATTGTCATCCTTGACAATAACGACATCCCCAACTTGCACATTTCTTCTGGGCACATGCCACTGTTGTCTGAGGCTTATGCTGGCCAGGTATTCCTTGCGCCACCTGCTCCAGAATTGTTCCGAGAGGTACTGCACTCTACGCCACCTCTTCTTGGCATACAAATCTTCCCGGACAAATTTGCCTGGAGGCGCGAAGGGCACAATGGATTTCATCGTGAGCAAATGGTTAGGTGTCAAAGGTTCAACACCTTTAGGATCATTGATTGTGTTTGTTGTGAGTGGACGACTGTTAACAACTGACATGGCTTCATAGAAGAATGTCCTCAAAGAGGTGTCATCCAGTCTCCCTTTAGCCTGTGCCAGAACAGAACTCATCACGCTCCTAACCGTCCGTATTTGGCGTTCCCAAATGCCTCCCATGTGGCTTGCTTCAGGCACATTCATCAGGAAGTCACATTGCTTTCTTGCAAGGTAAGTTGAAATCCTTTCTTTGTCAAGTTCCATTAGACCTCTCTCCAACTCATTCTTTGCTCCAAGGAAATTAGTACCTTGGTCAGATCGGATTTGTCTTACCGCTCCTCTAATTTCTATGGAGCATCTCAAAGCATTCAAAAATGCATCTGTTGTGAGATCCTCCAACATTTCTAAGTGGATGGCCCTGCAGCTTAGACATGTGAACAACAGACCATACCGCTTGAATTCCTTTCGACCTTGTTTCGTGTTGAATGGCCCGAAACAGTCAATTCCGGTGTACAAGAATGGAGGAGATGGATCTACTCGGTCAACAGGTAAGTCTGCCATTCGCTGTTCTTCAGCCCGTCCACGAACCTTTCTGCAAGTGACACAACTCTTGATGTGCTTGGCCACTACCCGCAAATTATTATTAATATTTACATTGCATTATTGTAATAACAACATAACAAATAAATACTTTAAAGGCTTAAAGAAAGAAAAGTCCCATACATGTTTTCAGCGACAGCTACATATATATATATATATATATATATATATATATATATATATATATATATATATATATATGAATGTGTATTATGTGTGTTTGTGTTATATATAATATAAATATATATACACATACATACATAATACATAATATGAATGTGTGTGTGTGTGTGTGTGTGTGTATGTATATATATATATATATATATATATATATATATGGCATGATGCAGGAAGTGAAGATGGTCACAGACAGAGAGACAGCAGAAAATGGTGTGAAATTCCCACACATCTATTTACAGCTAAGACCAGAATGAAGTAATGTACAAGTCACAGGAAAATAACTTTTCTATTGTATCTATAATAACTCATATAAAGTGTAATAGAAAAGTTATTTTCCTGTGACTTGTACATTACTTCATTCTGGTCTTAGCTGTAAATAGATGTGTGGGAATTTCACACCATTTTCTGCTGTCTCTCTGTCTGTGACCATCTTCACTTCCTGCATCATGCCATATATATATATATATATATATATATATATATATATATATATATATATATATATATATATATATATATATATATACATACACACACACACACACACAACAATTTGGTTGTTCAGGAACAGGGCTGAACTACGGCCTAATGTAAACCCAGTCTGGACAGAAACCACATGAACTAAACACAAAGCAGCTGAACTAAGAACTGGCTAATATTCTCTCTCCTTTCTGTAATAGAAAAAAAAAAAAAAAAAACTTCACTCACCTGCAGCAACATGAAACACAATAGACAAAAGATACAAGCACTTCATCATTACTGATTCTTCTGCACACACACACCAATCCCTCAAAGTGAAAAACACACACACACTCTGTCACACTGCCCAAGTGTCTCTCTGTTATATAGTGTGGTTATCAGGAAACCACAACAACCCTGGTCTCATTTTTTATTTTTGAAGATCTCTTTCCATGACTCAATTAACTTTTTATATGCAGTATTAATATTTATTCATATTTTATCTCATGTGGTGGTTTTATGTTACTTTATAGTATCATCATTGTTATCTGTCTTAGGCATCATTTTCTTTATGCTTGCATGTAGCCTTTTCTTTGTATTAAATTTTACCTAAATAAAAAATGAATGCATTATAAATTACTCTAAGTGTTTTGAATTTTAATTTTAACGGCTGTTTCTATACTTTATCAGCTCAAATGAAGTTTGTTAGATGACCCCTAGGAAGCCTGAGGGACCAAGTCAACACACCAGTAGACATTAGTGAGTTGTGGCTAAGTAGCGACATCTTGTGCCATAAAGCTGGTACTACTACAGCTGGTCTACAGATGTTCATTAGAGGAGTTGGGTATGTTTTCCAGGTGCGTAGGAGTGATTTTGAACCCGCGGATGCTGAAATGCTAGAGGGGTTCAGGGGCATGCTCCCCCGAAAATAAATATTTAGACAGGAGACTGGAGGGGATGCCCAGACCCAGGTTTACCTTACTCAAAGTTGGTAGGATCGATCCTACGCATGTTGGGGATAGAAACACCCTCACTGTAGTATAATCCCATATAACCCCTATAAAAGTTGTCCTCTGCTCTGGAGAAAGCATACTATTCTTGAGGTTCAACCTGAGTCCCAAGCTCCTCATGTGGGTGAGAACAACATCTCGATGTTGAAGTGCCAGTTCCCTGGATCGTGCTAGAATTAACCAGTCGTCCAGGTAGTTTAGTACACGGATGCCCTGGAGTCACAAGGGAGCCAGAGCAGCATCCATGCACTTTGTGAAGAACCCGAAATTGGTATGCTTTGTCTCCAAACACAAACCTCAGGAACTTCTTGTGACTGGGCGATATTCCTATATGGAAATATGCATCTTTCAGATCTATCATCACAAACCAGCCCTCGAACTGAATCTGTGGCACGATAAGTTTGAGCGTCAGCATCTTGAACATGTATGTCCGAGTACAGTTCAGATGATGCAGATCTAAAATTGGCCGCATACTCCCATCTTTTTGCGGACCAGGAAATAATGGCTGTAAAAACCTCCCTCCCTTAGGGAATGGGGTACATGTTCTATGGCCCTTTGTTCAAAAGGGAACTTACTTCCTGCGCTAACATTGGGCTCTGCTCTGTGCTGACTACTGTGGTGAGCACACTTCTGAACCTGGGGGGTCATGCTCTGAACTGGACCCGATAACCCTTTTCTATATTAGACAGAACTCATGGAGATGCATTTGGCAGTAGTTTCCATGCTGCCAGATGGTCTTTCAGTGACGTTAGCTTTTCCACATCCTGTTGGAGGGAAAGCATCAGATTTCCGTTGCCCTGTGACAGCTTGCTGACCAGAGAACACTGAAAACGTGTGATGGCCTTGGCTTGGCTATCTGCCCTAACAAACTCATGTTCCCTGATACGTCCCTCCGTGGCCCATCAGGACTGTTCCTTCTTTGCCTGCTTTGCTTTTATGATCATTCTTAGATCAGGCCTGTTAGCAGGCTGTGGCTGTGGCCGTCCAGTCCCCCTGGCCTTCAGCGGGGGAAGGCGGGCCACCACACTCGCCTTCTGTGCCTCCCTCGCACTAGC